>NC_134503.1:27548371-27550871 GCF_040206685.1 Ascaphus truei
TTCACCTCACCTCCACCCCACCCCCTTCACCTCCCCCTCCACCCCCCCCCCTTCACCTCCCCTCCACCCCCCCCCCTCCACCCCCCCCCCCCCCCCTTCACCTCCCCTCCACCCCTCCCCCCCTCCACCCCCCCCCCCCCCCTTCACCTCCCCTCCACCCCCCCCTTCACCTCCCCTCCACCCCCTCACCCCCCCACCCCCCCCCCTCACCTCCCTCCCACCCCCCTTCACTCCCTCCACCACCCCCTTCACCTCCCCTCCACCCCACCCCCTTCACCTCCCCTCCACCCCCCCTCCACCTCCCCTCCACCCCCCCCCATTCACCTCCCTCCTCCCCCCCCCCCCTTCACCTCCCCCCCTCCCCTCCCCCCCCCCCCTTCACCTCCCCTCCTCCACCCCCCCCTCCACCCCCCCCCTTCACCTCCCCTCACCCCCCCTTCACCTCCCCTCCACCCCCGGTTCACCTCCCCGCTTCACCTCCCCTCCACCCCCCCGCTTCACCTCCCCTCCACCCCCGCTTCACCTCCCCTCCACCCCTACGTTCACCTCCCCTCCACCCCCCCTCCACCCCCACATTCACCGCCCCCTTCACCCCCACCTCCACCCCCTTCACCCCCACCTCCACCCCCCACCCACCTTCACTCCCCCCTCCACCCCCACCACCTTCACTCCCCCCTTACACCTCCCACCTCCCCACCACCTCCCCCCCCTTCCCACCTTTACATCCCGGGCAACGCCGGGTCTCTCAGCTAGTGTATAATACAGATACGCAATGCTCTGTGTATAATACAGATACAAGCTGCTCTGTGTATAATGCAGATACACGCTGCTCTGTGTATAATACAGACACACGCTGCTCTGTGTATAATACAGACACACGCTGCTCTGTGTATAATACAGATACACGCGGCTCTGTGTATAATACAGATACACGCGGCTCTGTGTATAATACAGATACACGCTGCTCTGTGTATAATACAGATACACTCTGCTCTGTGTATAATACAGATACACGATGCTCTGTGTATAATACAGATACACCCTGCTCTGTGTATAATGTAGATACACGCTGCTCTGTGTATAATACAGATACACCCTGCTCTGTGTATAATGCAGATACACGCTGCTCTGTGTATAATACAGATACACCCTGCTCTGTGTATAATGCAGATACACGCTGCTCTGTGTATAATGCAGATACACGCTGCTCTGTGTATAATGCAGATACGCTGCTCTGTGTATAATACAGACAAACGCTGCTCTGTGTATAATACAGACAAACGCTGCTCTGTGTATAATACAGGCACTGCTCTGTATATAAGGCTAAGGCCCCAGTGCCTCCTCTGCACGCGCGCCCGCGAGACGGCGGGGCGCGCAGCCGATTCCCCGGTCTGCAGTGAGCTGCAGGAAGAGAGATCGGGGGGCGTGACGGGGGCGTGGCCATGACGTCACCCGGCAGGTTCGCCCTCATTGGCTGAACCGCCGGGGGGCGTGGCCTAGCGCTACATCGCGAGTCCTGCTCTCAATTCTATTGAGAGCAGGAGAAACTCTCCGCCCCAGCGCTGCGGCCCCCCCCCCTCGCAGCGGGCCCGGCGCCATAGAGGGGATTGCTCTCGTCCGTGCAGCGTCCGCCTCAGCGCTGCGGGCCCGGCGCCATTGAGGGGAGGGCTCTCGTCTCTGCAGCGTCCGCCACAGCGGGCGCTGCAGTAGCCAGCGGGGACCCAGCCTAATACAGCATACGGTGGATGACAGCTGCACGTGTCACTGCTCTGTGAGAGAGAAATAAGGGGTTTGTATGAGATGGGGACTTATCGATTTTACATTTCAACATTTACTGTGGATAGGACCTGCCGTCCATCAAATTAACGGAGACGGACACCCCAGCAAATACTCACCAGCAGAACATATTAGGTGTGCACGATGTGACCTTATCTGCAGGAGAATGTCCAAGTCGTCAGTTCCTCCCAAATAACAAATCAAGAACATCAGTTAAATCAGATAAAAGGCCAGGTTTTTTTGTGTTTTATTTTTTAACCTTTTCAGCACTAGAGGGTCAACAACCCGTTAGCGCAGCTCCGAAAATAACGGGAGTTATTTATTTATACAATGTTTAACAGGATGTAATACATAGAGAGCTACCTCTGGTTTTCAGGTATGTCCTGGGCAGGATCAGGTCAGGTCAATGGGACATGTAGCGGGTGAGCAGGGTCACAGGGACATGTAGCGGGGGTGAGCAGGGTCACTGGGACATGTAGCTGGGTGAGCAGGGTCACAGGGACATGTAGCGGGGTGAGCAGGGTCACAGGGACATGTAGCGGGGTGAGCAGGGTCACAGGGACATGTAGCGGGTGTGAGCAGGGTCACTGGGACATGTAGCGGGGGTGAGCAGGGTCACTGGGACATGTAGCGGGGTGAGCAGGGTCACAGGGACATGTAGCGGGGTGAGCAGGGTCACTGGGACATGTAGCTGGGTGAGCAGGGTCACAGGGACATGTAGCGG
>NC_134503.1:27555871-27581162 GCF_040206685.1 Ascaphus truei
CAGGGGGAGGATCGGGGGGGCAGCGGGAGGATCGGGGGGCCAGCGGGGGGATAGGGGGCCAGCGGGAGGATCGGGGGGCCAGCGGGAGGATCGGGGGGCCAGCGGGAGGATCGAGGTGGTCGGGGGGCCAGCTGGGAGGTCGGGGGGCCAGCGGGAGGATCGGGGGGCCAGCGGGAGGATCGGGGACCAGTGCGGGGACAGCCGGACAGGCGCACGGCCACCAACCTCCCCGATGGGAAACGTGGCAAGCCGCGCGTGCACCTAGGCTGCAGCCAGGAGGGGGGTCAGGCAGCCATTTTGGGGAGGTCAGGCAGCCAGACAGGAGGTCGGCATTATTTGCGGGGGGGATCGGGGGCCAGCAGGGAACAGCCGCAGGGCCACACCAACCTCCCCGATGGGAAACGTGGCCGGGAACTTTGCCAAAACCCCCTTCCCCCTCCAGCGCGTGCGCACCATCCCCCCCTACCTCCCGCCCAGGCTGCTTCTCTTCTTCCCCGCTCCTATTACCCTGCCCGCGCGGGTGCCAAAGGAGCGTGGGACGGAGGGGAAGCGCCTACCTTGTCTTCCAGCCCTGGGCAGCCGCCGCGGGGACCCCCCCCCCCAGCCTACATCCGGGGACCCCCCCTCCCAGTCTACGTCCGGGGACCCCCCCTCCCAGCCTACATCCGGGGACCCCCCCTCCCAGCCTACATCCGGGGACCCCCCCCTCCCAGCCTACATCCGGGGACCCCCCCTCCCAGCCTACATCCGGGGACACCCCCCTCCCAGCCTACATCCGGGGACCCCCCCCCTCCCAGCCTACATCCTGGGTACCCCCCACTCCAAGCCTACATCCGGGGACCCCCCCCAGCCTACATCCTGGGTACCCCCCAGCCTACATCCCGCCCCGGGCAGCAAGCTGGCATCGGGTGCCAGGGGGGGGGAGGGGCTGACCCAGAGCTGCCAGCCGGCCCTTTTCCTCGCGTCAGGCCAATCAGGGAGGGAAATTACTTATTTATTTATTAAAAAAAAATAAAAAATTGGCGCGAGCAGGGGAATTCATAGAGCCGCAGCAGCGGCCTAAATCCACACGCCGCGGGCGTGTGGTTATCATTAATTGTCGAACACTGTGTATATATATATAATATACATATTTCTGTCATATATTATATATGTATACAATGTACCGGTTTTGGATTTTCAGCTTGCTAAGACTGTATAAGTGTATATATATATATAATCAAAAAATAAATAGATGATACCGTTCTGTGGCTAACTAAATGCTTTTATTTGTGCGAGCTTTCGAGATACACTGATCTCTTCTTCCGGCGATGTTACAATGAATGAAGCAAAAGGTATACTTAAAAACAGTGTCTCTTGGAATGTTATCTGTGCTGGTCCTTCCCCCGGTGTGGATGTGTTTTATGGCTAGAGGTGGCAAAAGGTTCCTGAAAGGTACGTCCAGAGGCTTCCTTGATTCTCTCTCCTGCTGTCTGGTAGGGACTAAAGGTCCAGGTGGTTGGCCTTTTTGAGCTTTATCTCTCTAACCAGGGGTCCCATGTGTTCCAAAACTGAGGCATCTTCTTTTGGAGCATAGCTGTCAGCTTCTCCATAGTCATGACCTCATTGATTCTTCTGACTACTGTAGTTCTCGAGGGGGGCTTAACCTGTTTCCAGGCAGCCACTATAGAGCATCTGGCCGCTGTCAGCATTGCCGTGATCAGCCTTGATACCGGCGGGGGGAGGTCATCGATGGGTTTGCTCAGCCCCAGAGTCAGAGGTTCCAGGGGAAGGGGGAGTCCCGTGGTCTCATAAATGAGCGTCTGGATCATGGTCCAGTACCTCTGAATCTCCGGACATGACCACCAAATGTGGGCCATGTCCCCCTTTTGACCACATCCCCTCCAGCACAGGTCCGGTGTGCCGGGGTAGACCTGGCTCAGCCTAGCCGGGGTCAGGTACCACTGAAATATAATTTTATAGATGTTTTCTTTTATTGTTGTGCAGATTGATGTTTTAGCGGCTTGCTCCCAAATCTCCTCCCAGTCTTCCAGGTCTATTTGGAGGCCCAGATCCTCCGACCATTTTTGCATGTATCGGTGATTCGGTGGGTTGGATGTCGGCTCTATTTCCTTATATATCTCGGCGATCAGGCCTCTTTGGTAATTATTTTTAATGCATATGGATTCAGATCTGGTCAGCGGGGGTAACTTGGAGCTTGGGGATAAAGATAGTAGGAAGTGACGGACTTGTATACTTAAACAGGTGAAGGCCCTGGATCAGGAATTTATCCTTCAGCGCCTGATAAGTTAATATCTCCTCCTTCTGCAGCAGATCGGCAACCATCCTAATATTATGACTCTGGAATTGGCCAAATTGTCTTGGGGAACACCCTGGCGGGAAATTGGGGTTCCCAAAGATTGGAGTGAGCTGGGAGGGGGAAGCTAGCAGACCATACTTCCCTTTGCTTTTAAGCCATGCGTCCCACGTACATCTCATTGCTCCTAGGTCGAACTTCTGTGGTCCAGCCCCACCACCACCTGTGGACCATGAAGCCACTTGGAGGGAGTGGGGACGCGCGTATTGAGACTCTATTGCGAGCCAACAGGCTGAGGCCGGGTCGCAATTCCAAACTACGGCCTGCTTCAGTTGTGCTGCGAGGTAATACCTGACGATATTGGGGACCCCCATACCTCCTCTAGCTCTTGATGAGAGCATCACTGACCTTGGGACTCTTGGCCTTTTATCGTTCCAAATGAATTGGAGCAGCAGTGATTGGATGTTCTTCAGGGCCGCTTGTGGCACCGTAATTGGGAGGGTTTGGAAATCATACAATAACCTTGGGAGAACATTAATTTTTACGGAAACTATTCTCCCAAACCAGGAAATTTTATGTTTTTTCCAAGTTTTCAGGTCTTTTTTAATCTGATCGAATAGGGGGTGGGGGGGGGGGGGAGTAATTATATTGGAAGAGGGTATTGTAGGAATTTGAGATTTTAACCCCAAGATATTTAATATGGGTGGAGCTCCACTTGTATTTATAGTTAGCTTGAATGAGTTTCCACGTCTGGGCTGGGAGGGATATATTTAGGGCTTCTGACTTGTCCATGTTAACTTTATAGTCAGAGACTGACCCAAATTGGGCCAGTAGCCTTTGTAGGTTGGGGAGGGAGGTATGGGAGTCCGCGAGGGTCAGAATCACATCGTCAGCAAATAGAGAAATTTTGTATTCTCTTTCCGCAATTTGGATCCCCTTAATACATTTTTCTTCTCTGATTTTGGCTGCTACGGGCTCAATGGTTAGGGTGAATAGCAAGGGGGAAAGCGGGCAACCTTGTCTGGTCCCGTTCCTAATTTTTATTGGGTCAGTGTAGCCGCCTGATAATTTAACATACGCTGTTGGGTTTTGGTAGAGAGCTCTCACCCCCTCCAAAAAAGGGCCACAGAAGCCAAACCTCAGCATTGTTTGGTCTAAAAAAGTCCACTTGATTCTGTCGAACGCCTTTTCAGCGTCAAGGCTCAGAATCATTGCTTTGGAACCGGTGAGATGCACGTGGTCAATTATATCCACAATTTTGCGGGTATTGTCGGAGGCCTGTCTTCCAGACACAAAACCTACTTGATCTACATGTATGAGTCTAGGGAGAATTGCGTTTAGCCTGTTTGCCAGGATCTTACTGTAGATTTTGAGATCGGTATTTAATAGGGAGATGGGCCTGTTATTCTGAAGCCAGGGTCACGTTGGTATGAATGGCTCCCGATAGCATTAACACAGTTCCCTTTTAAATCACTCCAAGTCCTGTAATATTTCCTCCACTTTATTGGGAAAAGGCAGCAGGATACAGATGCTTGTGGATGGTGTGTAGTGGTGATTATTAGTTAGGAACCGGTAAAAAGAGATGGCCTCACCAAGGGGGATAAACAGAGAAGGGGTTCTTTACTCACTGTCTCCAGGGTGGAAAAAGGAAGTGAAGTGCAGTGTGGGTAAAGGAATAGTCTAGGGGCAGACCATGTCTGAACAAACAGGAGGGGGGGCAGACTAGCCCATTCTGGTGAGGATCTCAGAAACTGCTGTAGCAGCTCACTGATGTCGTGCTCGCAGGCAAGGAATGCAACATTGTTGCAAGCCACACAGGCACAGTATGTGTCTGCAGACTCCATGCAGCAGGGAATAAAATCTGACAGGCAGAAACTGCAAAGGAGAGAGGGGGGTGAGTCAGAAATGTGGCTCTTGTTCCATAACACTCCCCGTCTGGTATCTGTAGATACCACTATATAACAAGCTATGTGGAACATATGTGCAATACATACAACATAACGATATACTGCAAAGGTCCATATTTCCATAGCAACGTGATACAGGCCGGTACCACTGGCATCAAAGTCCTTTGGCCAGGCTTTCCAGTAAGGGAAGCCAGGTGGGTGCGTAGCTCTTGGTTAGCTTGATGCACCACAATGTCTCTTAAAAGTCCACGGCACTGGTAACCAGTTTTTCCCCATCACAGTCCGATTTGGGCATTAGAAGGATAGTCTCTGTAATGGGTCTTAGGAAGGTTTTAACGATCCCATTCTGGGCCACTCGTACTTCCACTTTGCGAACCTTTTCGTCTTCGCTTGGGATAGTTCTTATTATAAGTCCCATGGGCCATTCATTTCTTGCCACCTGTTTATCTTTCAACAAGACCACATCCCCCACTTGGATATCTGGTTTTACTGTTTGCCATTTGTGGCGTTCTTGAAGTGTCACCAGATACTCGCGTCTCCAGCAGTCCCAAAATGTGTTGGCCAAGTACTGCACCTGTCTCCACTGTCGTTTGTACATATCCTTAGAATGGAAGTTTTCGACTGGGGTGGAGATGTTCCCTACTTTCTGGGTTAACAGCATTGCTGGTGTCAAAATACTTGGCGATTCTGGATCTGTTGACACTGGGATCAAGGGCCTAGCATTGACTATTGCTGATATTTTGGCCATGAATGTGGTTAGCACTTCGTGAGTGAGTCGAGTCAGGTCGGTTTTTAGCATTATAGAATCCAAGATACGCCGAACCACTCCGATCATGCGTTCCCATGCTCCGCCCATGTGAGAAGAGTGAGGAGGGTTGAATGTCCACGTGCACTCTTGGTCGCGCAGGTATCTTTGGATACTATTGTCTCTATTGTCCTTAGTGTTTATTTGTAATTCCTTGCATGCTCCAACGAAATTGGTACCACAATCGGAGCGTATTTGTTTAACTGGTCCTCTGACGGCAAAGAACCTTCTGAGGGCATTTATGAAGCTTGAAGCATCCATAGATTCTATAACCTCGATGTGTATCGCTCGCATACTCATGCAGGTGAAGAGTACCGCCCATCGTTTGCTGTTTGCTAGCCCGCCTCTAGTTCTACGTGAGATGATCATCCAGGGCCCAAATACATCGAGTCCTACATAGGTAAAAGGGGGTTCTGTATTAAGTCTGTCGATAGGTAGATCTGCCATCCTTTGGTCTTGGCTTTTGCCTCTCAGCATTCGGCACCTAACACATTTGTGGAGATTACTGGCCACGCACCTTTTCATGCCAACGACCCAAATGCCCGCCGCCCTAATAGCGCCTTCGGTGAAGTGTCGTCCCTGATGCATGACTTGTTCGTGGTAGTGGCGCACCAACAAAGTGGCGATGTGATGCCGGCCAGGGATGATGAGAGGGTTGCTTTCCTCCCTGCTCAGTTGGGACTTATTGAGGCGGCCTCCTACTCTCATGAGGTCGTCGTTGTCGATGAAGGGATTCAACTTCCAAAGTGGACTGTTTTTGTGAACACTCTTCTTTCTGCGAATGCAATTGATCTCTTCCGCATACGTTTCTCTTTGAACATGACCGAGAACAGTTTCCTTAGCCTTTGTAATTTCCTCTACGGTGCGCAGCTCTTTGCAGATGTGCCAGCCGTGGCAGCCGGTAGTTTTACCATCTGGTGTCTGGCGGAAGGTGGAGGCTATATGCCCGAGATGGGCTACTGCTCGCAGAAGGGCCGTCCATCTTGAGAAGCGTTGGAATCGGTGTGATCCGAATGCGTTTTTGTGCGATACATTGGTGAGTACCACGGATACTTGTGGGGGCCTTATCTCCGTATCCTTTTCGGGATCCACGAGTTCAAAATCGCCAACTGGGGTTGGTAGCGTTTCCGCAGGCTGCGCAAGAAACGTTGCTCCTGTGAGCCACGACGTATTCTGTAGTTGAGATGCGGGTACTGATCTGGTGGCATGATCTGCGGGATTTTGATCTGTGGGCACGTGGTGCCATTGTTCTGGTTGAGTTGATTTCCTGATTCTTTCTACACGGTTAGCTACGTATACGTAGAATCTCCTCTTCTTGTTGTATATGTATCCCAGCACCACCTTGCTATCTGTGTAGAGTTTGACGGCATCTGGTTTGCTGTCCATCTCATTCTCGATAAGCTCCGCCAGTTCTACTGCTAACACTGCACCACACAGCTCTAGTCTGGGTATAGTATGGTCGGGTTGTGGCGCCAGCTTAGCTTTGCCAAGGATGAACCTGATGTGGCAACTTCCATCCACGTCCGTGGTTTTTAGGTAGGCCACCGCTGCTATAGCTTTGGTGGAGGCATCTGAGAACACGCAAAGCTCTTTGCTGTGTGCGGCGGTGAGAGATATAGGTGAATAGGGGCGTGGGATTTGAAGTTGCTCGAGGGCCTTCAAGGAGTGTTTCCACGTTTCCCACTCTTTCCGTTTTTCTGGAGGTAGTGGGGTGTCCCATTCCTGTTTTTCGAAGGACATTTCTCTGAGGAGAGACTTCCCTTGTATAGTGACAGGAGCCACGAATCCTAGCGGGTCGTAGAGACTGTTAACGGTGGACAGGACTCCGCGACGTGTGAAGGGTTTTTCTTCGATGGCTACCTGGAACGTAAAGGTGTCTGTTTTAAGATTCCAGCTTATCCCCAGGCTCCGCTGTATGGGAGGCGTGTCGGTCCCCAGTTCCAAATTCTTGAGATCTGGTGCTTGATCATCTGCGTGGAACGCCTTCATCACTGTGGCACTGTTGGAAGCTATTTTGTGCAACCTTAGGTTGGCCTTTGCTAACATCTTTTGTGTCCTCTTGAGTAGATCTACGGCTTCTTCTTCGGTGGGAACTGATTTTAATCCGTCGTCCACATACTGCTGCGGCCAAGTTTATTCGAGCATTTGCCCGTTCTTGGCCGCAGCAGTATCCTGGCGCGCGCCGGAGGGTGACGGGCGCGCGCCGAAGCAGCGGAAGAGCGCCCTCCGATCGGGGCGCTCTCCCTACCGCTGCCGAGTCCGCCGGGTCCCCCGGAACCCCCTGCCGCCGTCCCGCGATCGCGGGACACCAGGGCTCCCTCGGGGAGCCCTGGACGCGCGTGCAGGGGGCGCAGGCTCCCGATGACGCGTGACCGCGCGTCGGTGACGCGCAGCACGCCGAGGGGCGGCCACTAGCAAGCCGGGAAATCTCCCGGCTTGCGGAACCGGCCACACTTTAATAAAGTGTGTCGGTAGTGTAGAAGTCTCTTTCGACGAAGCTCCTGGCGTCTTTCCCGAACTCTGCTTCTCCGTCTTGGGCCGTTCTTCTGAGGCCGTAGGCTGCCACTGCAGGTGACGGGCTGTTCCCGAAGACATGTACTTTCATGCGGTACTCTGTGATTTCGTTTTCTATGTCGTCATCTTGGTACCACAGGAATCTTAGGTAGTTACATTTGTCTTCTCGCACAAGGAAGCAGTGGAACATCTGTTGAATGTCTGCGGTTACGGCGATAGGTTCCTTGCGGAAGCGGATCAGCACTCCCAGAAGACTGTTTGTCAGATCCGGCCCGGTGAGGAGAACATCGTTTAGGGAGACTCCCTGATGCTGAGCGCTGGAGTCGAATACCACTCGGATTTGGCCAGGTTTCTGGGGGTGCTAGACGCCAAACGACGGGAGGTACCAGCATTCTTCGCCTTCTTTCAGTGGGGGCGCCGACTCTGCATGGCCGCTGTGGAAGATTTTCTGCATGAAGGCCACAAAGTGTTCCTTGGTCTCCGGTTTCCTTTGTAGGTTACGGCGGAGCGAAGCGAGCCTAGACATAGCATGGTCTCTGTTGTTTGGGAGGCGTCTTCTTGGCGAGCGGAAAGGTAGTGGGGCCACCCAACTGCCCAATTCGTCCTTGAAGAGCTCCTTATCCATCAACCTCAAGAATTCTTTGTCTTCCATTGATGGCGCCTGTTTGTCGTCGTCCTTTGTGGTCTGGAACACTGTACTCCCTAGGTTGTTGGGGTATTTTATTGCCACAGGCGCGTCTCCATAGTTCCTTTTGGTCTCGGGCTTCTCGTGGACCTGAAAGTGGTTCGGACACGGTTTGAAGTGGGATATACGACCGTTCTCCAACAAGTTCGTCCGTAGGGCGCCTACGTTGTCGGGTCCTCGTATCCTGTCTATGCATACTTCTCCAACTACCACCCATCCTAGATCGAGCCTTTGAGCGCTTGGGCCGTTGTGGTCCCCATTTCGCTGTTCGCGGATCTTGTGTGCTCTCATGATGTCTCTGCCAAGTAGCAGCAGGATCTGGGCATCTTCGTCTAGTGGTGGGATATGATCGGCAATGGTTTTTAGATGGAGATGGTGTCGCGCCACGTCTAGCGTGGGGATCTCAGTCCTATCTTCTGCCATGTGATTGCACTCGATGAGTGTGGGAAGGGGCATGCTCACTTTGCCGTCTATTGAGCATATGGTGTAGCCATTCACTCTTCTCCCTGTAGTCTCCATTCGCCCTGCGCACGTTCTGAGAGTGTAAGGAGAAGTACTGTCTTGTATGTCGAACATATCGAAGAATTCTGACCTGACCAGTGATCGGTTGCTCTGGTCGTCGATGATTGCATACATCCGTTTGGCTCTTTGGGGTTGTCCCTCTGGGTGCACTGCTACCAGACATATTTTAGAGCAAGATCTACCGTCGTTTCCTTCTCCGCATACTTCTGTGCATTTGGATGCTACTGACGTCGGGGAGGGGGTGTGTCTCCCACTTCTTCCTCCCCGCCCTGCTTTGTCGGAGGGTTAGGGGCTTTGCTTGCTTTGGGCTTCATAGCTTCCGGGTGTAGAGCGGCTATGTGCCTGTCGCTATCGCACTCTGTGCATTTCATAGCTTCTTTGCAGTCCTTGAATAAATGAGTTGTGGAAGCAGAACATTTGAAACAGGCTCCCCATTCCCTGAGTAGGTTCTTTCGCTCCTCTATGGGTTTCATCCTGAATCCGAAGCACTTGTTAAGTGGATGCGGCCTTTTGTGGATAGGGCATTCTTTGTTAAGGTCCCTTGGTTTTTTGTCCCTGTCGGCCGTCTGGCTGGGACTCGCGTGGGTCGTAGGGGGCACGTCCGTCCTGTGGACCGAGATGGGTGTTCTGGAGTCCTTGTACCTTGCTGTTGACCTTTCGTTCCTCGGGTGGCTGGCGCTGGATGTGGTTTGCGCCCCTAAGATGAAGCTGGGGTCGTTTCTTGTCCTTGCCGCTTCGCGGATGAAGCTCACGAAGAATGAGAATGGGGGGAAGACAACCTGCTTCTCCCTTTTGTATTTGGAACCTTGTGAAAGCCACCTTTCTTGGAGGTTGAAGGGTAGCTTCTCCAGGATGGGTCTCACTCCACGAGCTGAATCTAGGGCATTGAGACCTATTAAGGAATGGTCTTTCCTTGCAAACTCCAGTTCTTGCAGCAGGTCTCCAAGATCTCGTAATTTCGAGTAGTCTTTATTCGTGATCTTGGGGAAGCTCTCGATTCTTTTGAAGAGTGAATCCTCGACTGCTTCGGGGCTGCCATAGGACTCTTCTAGCCTTTCCCACACTAGGTCAAGACCTACTTGGGGTTGATGCGCGTTTGCCGTCCGAAGTCTCTGCGCTTGCTCTCTGGATACGTTCCCCAGGAACTTGACTAACAGGTTGAGCTCTTCCCTTGCTGAGAAGTCCAAGCTGTCGATTGCGTCTTTGAACGTGAACTTCCACGTCCGGTAGTTCTCAGGGCGGTCGTCGAAGCTGATGAGTCCTTCGTGCACCAAGTCGCGCCGGATCATGTACTTGGGTATGTCTGTCAGACCTGAGACATCGGCGCGTTTGTCCCGTTCTGAAGTAGTCGCTGGGAGGGTCCGTGCGGTCGCCTCTTCCTTGGCATGGACGCGTGATGACTGCTGGCCAGTGTGAGGGGCTGTTTTCTCCCGCGTGGGTGTACCTGGATTGCGAGCCTGTTGTGGTGCATCCGTGTGCGCGCTGGCGTGTGGATCACTGTAGCGGCTGTGGCTATCCCAGGCAGCATGTGCCATTGATGGAGCAGCGTCTTCTCCTCGTGGTCCTAGCGAGTCTTCGGTATCTGTGGAGTCGCTCCATCCGTGTTGAGATGGTGCGCTGGTGTTCACGCTGAAGAGGCTCTTTACGTAGTCTTCAGTGCGTTGGACTGGATCCTCTGAGGCAATCCGTCTGTAGGGTTGCTCCCCGCCATCCTGTTGCGCGGCTGCTTCTAGGACTTCAGCTTGGGCTATGGCGGCGGCGGCTTCCTTCTCTTGATTAAGTGCCTCTAGATCCGCGTCCAATTCGGCCTTTTTACGCGCCGCGGCAGCGGCGGCATTTGCAGCGGCGGTGGTAGCAGCGGCGGCGGTGGCATTAGCAGCGGCATTGGCAGCGGCGGCAGTGGCAGCGGCATTGGCAGCAGTGGCAGCGGCGGCTGTGGCAGCGGCGGCGGCATTCTGCTCCTCCTCTTCTATGCGCGCTCTTTCTGCTCTTACGGCTGCCTCTCTGCGACTATATTCAGCCCTGGCACGTGCGGCCTCTGCGGCGGCTCGCGCCTTGGTAGCGTTTGTGCTTGCGCTGGACGCGTTAGACTGCGCTGATCTTGCTGACCTTGATGAGTGCCTGGATGTGCTTGAGCGCTGCGATGCGGTTTCCAGCAAAAGGTCTTTCCTCTTACTCTCGGCTTCCGTGATAGAGGTTCGCACGCGGCTGTCACGTGTCAAGTCAATATTGAGCTGTAAGTCCCTTTCTTGCAGGCTTTCACCGGTGTTAGCCCTGGCCAGGTAAGTGACGTATGCCTCTGACAGCTCTTGGTAGCGTGCGTGATCTATCTTTAATTGAGTTATTGCCTGCTCGAGCTGTTGTACAGAATTGCCAGCGCCGGCGACATTGCGTATCCCAAGTGTGGTTGTTTCCCAGGCCAACTCTAATTTAGCGCGGTGCGCTTCAATGTCAGTCTCGTATTTTTCGCGGGCCTTTTGTGTCAGTGTGACTGCCCGTTTGGGCCTTGCGCCTGCCTGCGCCTGTTGCAGCTGCGCAGCGGTCTCTGTGTCTGAGAGATCGCTTTCCTGCGTGATGTCTGGTGAGGCTCTGAGTTCTGCCATGCTGTAGGTGTGTGTAGGCCTTTTGCCAGTGCGCGTGGCGTGCGGTCTTTTACCTTGTCAGCGATGGGCGTCTGTCTCAGATGATGCCGAGCGGTGTCCTGCAGCGTGCAGCGTTGGGGTAGCTGTACTTACAGGTGTCCGTTGGCTCCTCACTGTGGGGCTGAGCAGCAGGTGGACTCAGACAGAGAAAAAGGCAGTTAGTAATTGTGAGAGAAGCACTGTTTGTTGCAAGGCTGCCGTGCAGTTTGAGCTACTGGTTGTCTGTGAAAGCTGCAGACTGTGTGCGGTTGCAGAGGCTGCTCTGTGTACTATTAGCAAAGTAAGGCTGCTCACTGTCTTTGCATGAAGCTGTGGTAGTTTGCTGTGTAGAGGCTTGTGGCTCTGTGTAGCAACGTGCTTGTGCAATGTGGTGAGAGACTGCTGTTTATTTGCTACTGTATGTAAGCTGCTTGCTTGTTTCTTTAGCATAAAGGCTGTGGGTAGCAGCTCCTCTGTGTGTATTTCCCAAGGCACACGGTCCTCTTTTTACTATTCTGAAGCCAGGGCACGTTGGTATGAATGGCTCCCGATAGCATTAACACAGTTCCCTTTTAAATCACTCCAAGTCCTGTAATATTTCCTCCACTTTATTGGGAAAAGGCAGCAGGATACAGATGCTTGTGGATGGTGTGTAGTGGTGATTATTAGTTAGGAACCGGTAAAAAGAGATGGCCTCACCAAGGGGGATAAACAGAGAAGGGGTTCTTTACTCACTGTCTCCAGGGTGGAAAAAGGAAGTGAAGTGCAGTGTGGGTAAAGGAATAGTCTAGGGGCAGACCATGTCTGAACAAACAGGAGGGGGGGCAGACTAGCCTATTCTGGTGAGGATCCCAGAAACTGCTGTAGCAGCTCACTGATGTCATGCTCGCAGGCAAGGAGTGCAACATTGTTGCAAGCCACACAGGCACAGTATGTGTCTGCAGACTCCATGCAGCGGGAATAAAATCTGACAGGCAGAAGCTGCAAAGGAGAGAGGGGGGTGAGTCAGAAATGTGGCTCTTGTTCCATAACACCTGTAGTTGCCGCATAGTAGCGGGTCTCTACCCTCCTTGTGAATTATGGCTAAATTTGCTGCTGTGATTGTGGCGGGAATCGGTTCCCCTTGAAGGAAGGAATTGTACATATTTAATAGGTAGGGGGAGAGGGTCGGCATGAACATCTTGTAGTAGGAGTTTGGAAAGCCGTCCGGGCCCGGAGTTTTGGCTAACTTGAGTGATGTGATAGCCTGAGATAGTTCCTCTTGGGAGATGTTTTTGTTCAGACTCTCTACCTCCTCGGGGGACAGGGATGGGAGGTTACATTGCTCTAGATATTGTGTAATTGTGTTGCGGCTGACCGGGTCTTGGTCTGGGGGGTGGAGGTTGTATAAGTCAGAGTAAAAATCTGCGAATTCCTGCGCTATCTCTTTTTCTATGTATGAGATCTGCCCTTTTCGTGTCTGTATGCGGGCTATCTGAGATTTAACTCTGGCGCCCCTGAGCTTTGAGGCCAAGAGCCTATCTGCTTTATTGCCTTTGTCAAAATATTTTTGTTTTGACCACCTCAGTGCATTCTCCACCTCTTCGAGTTGGGTCTGTTTCAGGGCAAATCTAGCTAGATTTAACTGTTTTAGTGTTTTTTTAGACGCCGTGATTTTATGTTGCTGTTCCAGTTGGGTGATCTTGTCTGAGAGGTCCTTTTGTAGCTTAAGTTTCGTTTTCTTTTTATAGGAGGCGATTGAGATCAGGTCTCCTCTGATAGAGGCTTTATGAGCCTCCCAGAGCATAGCTGGGGCTGAGACGGGTCCTGCATTAATTTGAGAAAACATTGCTAGTTTTTGGCATATTATTATTTCTGTGTCGGGACAGTTCAGCATAGAATCGTTTAACTTCCATTTATACTGGGTGTTTTTCACAAAGGGTAGGGATAGGGTGAGGTCGATCGGTGCGTGGTCGGACCAGGTGATTGAACCTATGCTTGACTGGGAGGACGCCTGGAAGATATTACTCGTACCCAGAAAATAATCGATCCTCGAGTAGGACTGATGAGGGGAGGAGAAAAAGGTATAATCCCTTTGACCCTGGTGCTGAGCCCTCCAGATGTCCACCAGTGAGTATTCCTCAATGATGTCTCTGAAGTTCTTAGCTTTCTTTTGGGACTGGGTGGCGTATGGAGAGGGAGTAGATGGTAGGAGGGTGGGGGCGGGGTTTGATTTGTCTTATGCGTGAGAGGCCACCATATTAAAGTCTCCACCAATGATCAGAGATGAGAGGGATTGCTGCTCCAGTGATTCGAGGAGATTTCTTAGGGAGGGGAGTTGGTTATCATTGGGGGCGTAAACATTAACAAGTGTGATTGGCGTGCCTGATAGAGTGCCCTGGATTACCAAAAAACGGCCTTCTGGGTCTGGGAGTGACTTGGTTAGGACAAAGGGGACCCCGGTTCTGATGAGGGTGGCTACTCCTCTTTTTTTGCTTGGTGAGGACCCAAAATATGCCTGGGGGAATACGCTTTTGAATGCATTGGGGGGCGTCGGGGAATTAAAGTGGGTCTCTTGAATGAGGACAATGTCACCCTTAGCTTTTTTTAGGTCCAGCAGGACTAGCTTCCTCTTTTTTTGCTGAATTGAGGCCTTTGACATTAATCGAGATTAATTTGATGGAAGACATTATGTTACGAAAGACCTTCTCAGAGCTCCAGGCTCTGATGCTCTTATGTTTCCCATGTCAAGAGCTGCGTTTCGGGATATAGGACGTAGGTCCAGAGACGGTTGGGAGGAGAGTGAAGTGGATGCCTCAGGGCGGGGGGAGGGAGGGGGGTGGGGTGTACACAGTAGGGAAGGAGAAAACAGACGGACCCTTGCAGGGCCCAAGAAAAATAACCTTAGACACGAGAGTGAGCAAGGTAGCGGGGTCAAACACCACTGGAGAACCTTCCAGGACAGAAAGCCTGGTGTGGGGCAGGGTACAGGGCCCGAGACCCTCCCTGCAATAGAGCTTAAACCACTTGTAACAGCTTGGAGGTTGGGGAACTTTCCCTGATCTTAACTATGTTGTGGGGCTTGCACTTGCTTTGTTCGAGTACTTTGAGGGTGGGGGGAGATTCACACCTTTGTGTTCTTATCCTTTTAACACTTTTTGGACATAATCGGATTTGGCATATGTGTATTAACATCTGTATGACATTTTCACATTGGGCTTAGTGCACCTAATCATAGGTTCCAACCTTTATAGTGTTTTGTGGGGGTGGAAGGGGGGGGGGAAGAAGGAGGAGGGGGGTGGAGGAAGGAGGAGGGGGGGAGGAGGGGGGGGAGGGAGGGGGAGGGAGGAGAAGGGGGAGGGAGGGACGGCGGGAGAGGGGGAGGGACGGTGGGGGAGGGGCGGCGGGGGAGGGACGGTAGGGGAGGGGGAGGGACGGCAGGGAAGGGGGAGTGACGGCAGGGGCCAGGGGCCTGTTTTCATGCAGGTGGGCAGTACCAGGGAGAGGGTGGGGGGAGATTCATAGCTTTGCGACATTTTCCTTTTAATACTTTTTGCGCATGCTCAGTTTTGGGATGTGCATATTAACAGTTTTTCAACATTATAACATAGGGCCTTATCGCGAGTTCCAACTTTGACAATGTTTTGTCGGGTTAGAGGGGGTGGGGGGGAGGGGGAGAGGCAGGCGAGAGGAGGAACAGGAAGGGGAGGAGTGGGGGGGGGGAGGGGGAGGAAGAGAGGGGAGGGGGGAGAGGGAGAGAGAGGGAGGGCTTACATTTATTATGAATTTTCATAATTACATTCATATTACATATTCACCATTGACTTTAAGGCCGTGTTAATATTTTGCATGCATAAAGTGCTAGACCATACTCGAGAACCTGATATTGCCCCCCCCCCCTCCCCCCCCTGGACCCCTGCAAAAGCTCCCATCCAGATCCTAACATTGGTTGTCTATGTAGGGAGACCTGTTCTCCTCTAACACGGGGTAAATCAAAAGGGTGTGGGCGGGTAGTGGGGCAAGGACCGAGGCGACCACCTGGGAGAAACAGCAGGCCCCCAATGTTCTTGTTCCATGGGTTATGAGCCCTCAAGGAGAAGATGGGAGAGTAACAGACCTTGTAGCTGAGATCAATACCGGAGTCTCCGCCGCTGGTTGTGTGACGTCCCCCCTTCCATGGAGCTTTAGGGGTGCGTCGTCTCCTCTGTTCGCGGGGGTGGCTAAAGGGACAGCCCCCTCGGCGACGGCATTCAGTGCCTCTCGTCCCCCGCACCCTCCCCCCCCCCGACTGGGGACAGGGTTAGGAGTTCCCTATCAGGGGTGCTCACACCCCCCTGGAGGCGCCCCACAGCCGGCGCTCACGCTGATGGCGTCGTCTCCCCGGATCCCCTCCCTAGGCTCGGGGAGAGGCCCGGGGCTTCACCGGGTGAGGCAGTGAGCGGCCCAGAGGGGCGGGGAGGGCACAGGGGAGATCACAAGGGCCAGGGGTGGGTGAGCACACCGGAGCCAAACCCGCTGGAAGGGGGGAGGGGCAGCGGTAGAGGGGGGGGCAGCGGTAGAGGGGAAACAGTGATAGAGGGAGAGGGGGGGCAGTGGTAGGGCCCCCCCTCGTCAGAGCGGCCTCCAGAGCCACGGCGGTGAAGAGGTAGGACAGGGAGAGAGCCATAGTAGCTCGTGACATTCAGGGCTAGTCGGGGGTGGCACCAACAGGAGGCGCCTCTCCTCTTCAGCCGGAGGGGAGACGAGGAACTGATCAGGAGGGCAACTCTCGCGAGACTTTCAGGGCCAGCTGGCCCTGGGTTGTGGAGGTGGTGTCAGTTTTTTCCATGGCTTCGAACTTTCAGGGGACACCGGGAGCCCCCCCAGGGCAGGCCAGGAGGAGCAGCTGGGGGGCGCCGGTGTACAATCGGTGAAGCTCTGAAATTCTTGCTTCCTTCTCATGGAGCTGCTACGGGTGCGCAGCTCTGGGCACTCTCTGGGAGGCGATTCTCTCCGATGCTCTGTGCTGGGGCGCTGTATGGCGGGAACTCAGCTCCTCCTCTCCCTCTCTCTGGTTCTCTAGCCCTGGGAGGCCTAGAGATTTTAGGAATGCGGGGGTGTCTTCAGTCCTGGAGATTGTTCTAAACCTGCCGTTCCTTTGGGCGATCAATTTGAATGGAAATCCCCACCTGTAGCGGATCATTTGGTTGTTTAGGATCTTGATGAGAGGTTTCATGTTGCGTCTTCTTTCTATGGTGGTTCTGGAGAGATCGTTGAAGACTTGGAGGGCTTCGTTTTGGAAGTTGATTTCTCCTCTCTCTCTGCACTCATACATCAGTTTCCCTTTTATGGAGTATGAGTGCATCCTGATGATGACGTCTCTCCTCCTTCTAGGATCCTCGGAGTGGGGACCAGCGCTCTGTGGGCGCGGTCCATCTCCAGGTCTCTGGGCTCAAGGTCTGGAATCAGAGAGGAGAACAAGTCTTTCGGGTAGGTTTTTAGATTTTCAATCTTTATTTCTTCAGGGATGTTGCGGATCTGGATGTTTTCGCGGCGATCTCTATTTTCTTGATCCTCGATAGCATCCTTCAGGGAGTTAACTTCATATCCCAGGCGGCATATCTCTTCTTCTGCAGCTGTTTGAGAGAGGGACACCTCCTCTAGCTGTGTTTCCACTTTGTCTGTGCACCCTGCTAGGTCTTTTATTTCCTTTTTGACCCCTGTGATAGCTGTTTGCAGGTCTTCTTGGAAATTGTGCCTCATCTTTAGTGAGAACTGGTCAAATAGGTTCTCAAGATAGTTTTTGTAGCTTCCACTGAGTCTCCCTTGTCCCACAGTCCCTCCTCGGCCCCGCGTGTTTGCCTCGGGCCCCTGAGAGCTCTCTTCGGCGCCATTTTGAGTAGTCAGGGTTTCAGCTCCTCTGCTTGCCGGTTTTTGAATTTACTCACAGAACTTAGCAATGTCCTGGTTCCCTGCTTTTTTTTTGTTTGTTTGCCATCCTGAGGCTTTTACCTAGTCGGGTCCCCGAAAAGGTGTTTGTTTTGGTGGTTTTTATTGCTGATTGTAGGTGCTTTTAGGCAGGGAGTCTCGGGAGCTCTTCCCTCAAGCTACCATGCCGGCTGACGTCACCGGAAGTCCTCCGTTTAAAGACATTTTTAAGCAGCGGTCCAAGTTTCGTTTTCTTTTTTCCTCCCTTTAATATGTGCATCAATACAATCCACACAATGATAAGTAATTAGCTACGTTGCCGATCAATTCGTTCTCCTGTGATCGATCGGCAAAGATTTGGCTCGGGGGTTCACTAAATGGCTGTCAGTGCAGCAGAAGAGGTCCAAAGATGCAAAGTTGTATGGGGAAGATCATGTGACCAGGCAGCCACTAGATACAATTGGTGCACTGCTAGAGGGAGGCCGGGGCTCAAAAAGGGGTGTGCCAGAGCCTGTTTCAGCAGAGGAAGGGGGGATGGCTTTGTAAATGGTTGCTACAGAAACAAAAAAGGCACGTTACATTTTAATACATTAAAAATGTAATTCAGAGGGTTTTTTTTTTTAAATGCTACAAGTATTTTCTAATAGTACAGAACACACAAGTAGGACATTGCTTGGCCTGCAGCTTTAAGTGAACTGAGAAAGCCTCTGCTGGTGGTTACGTGTGAAAGGATTATAAATAAGAAGGATACGGTATAAACTACTTGGCGAAAACCTTGCCAGCCGGTGTATCATTTCAGAAAAGAGATGTGAGAAAAGCGTTTCAAATCCCTACTTACGAAGATTTGAGTAAATACTGAAAATTCATCAAATGTGCAAAACACAATATGATATTTGTGGTATAAGACAGGGGTGCTCAACTCCAGTCCTCAAGCGCCTCCAACAGGTCAGGTTTTTAGGATAGCCCTGCTTCAGCACTGGTGGCTCAATCAGTCCCTGCTTCAGCACAGGCGGCTCAATCAGAGGCTCAATCTTTGACTGAGCCTCTGATTGAGCCACCTGTGCTGAAGATGGGATATCCTGAAAACCTGGCCCGTTGGGGGGCCTTGAGAATTGGAGTTGAGCGCCCCTGGTATAATAGATCACAATGAATGTACGTCTTTGTATATATTGCCAAGCAATCCATTTTTATTATGTGGATATTCAACAATTTCAATTGTAGTTCATGGAGCTGTCCAAAAACCCGAGTCTTGTGATTGAATTAGCTCATTGTGCGTATAATATCACAAGGAAACACCCAGCTTCTTATACTGTCACACATTCATTCTGTGGGATATCACTCATTTATTAAACATTTCACAAAGTATGAACATTTTATGCGAAGTTAGATAAATTGTCTCATCCCAGTGATATAACCCCACAGAAAATATACTGTTCGTGTTTCTTGGAACGCTTCTTTTAACCATTTACCTGCAAAACGAGGACCTTGTGTTGCTAATATTGTAATGCGTTTTATCTCTATGATGTAGGGTAATACCCACCTATGGGCTTGCCCCCGCTGTGGCGGACGCTGCAGAGACGAGAGCCCTCCCCGCAATGGCGCCGGGCCCGCTGTGAGGGGGGGCCGCAGCGCTGGGGCGAGAGATGCTCCTGCTCTCAATAGAATTGAGAGCAGATCTCGCGTCGAGCGATACGGCACGCCCCCCGGCGGTTCAGCCAATGAGGGCGAACCTGCCGGGTGATGTCATGGCCGCGCCCCCGTCACTCCCCCGCCACGCCCCCCCCCCCCCCCCGGTCTCTCTTCCTGCAGCTCCCTGCAGACCAGGGAATCGGCTGCACGCGCCGCCAATCTCGCGGGCGCGCGTTGCAGCTGAGTTACCGGGGCCTTAGCCTAAGGCAGCGGAGCTCCACTGCAGTCCTGAAGCCCCCCAAACAGGTCAGGTTTTCAGGATATCCCAGCTTCACCTGTGTTGTAGCAGGGACTGATTGAGCCACCTGTGCTGAAGCTGGGACTGATTGAGACACCTGTGCTGAAGCAGGGACTTTTTGAGCCACCTGCCTGTGCTGAAGCTGGAATATCCTGAAAACCTGACCTGTTGGGGAGGTTTGAGGACTGGAGTTGAGCCGCTGTGAGGATTCGCCGTTCTGGTGCTTCTGTCCCCTTAACCCTTACTCGCCCATCTGATCCCCATGGTACTCAAGAGTGGCAACCTAGCGGGGGCACTTACGCGCGGCGCGCGGGTACTGTGCGGGTCTCGTCGGCCTCTTCTGTCTCTGGGCGCAGGGCGCGCTCCTGTTCCTCCAGCCTTGACGCGCGGCGCGGTGCGCAGTCTCCCCGTCGGTCTGCAGTCTCCGCCCCTCGGTCCCGCCCCCGTCCTGATGTCAGGACTACGCGGCGCGGCTGTGCTCCGCCTCTGTTCCCGCAGGCCCCGTCTCTGGTCTCTGGTCTCCGCCCCAGTACTGGCGCGGGTGTCGTGGTGCGCGATGACAGCGTGCGACCGGGTCGCCAATGCGATGCGCGCGGCGCGCACACTTTGATGCGGGCGCAATTGGCTGTGCAATAGGACACACCTGCATGATCCAGCAGCCTATCAGGAACCGCAGCCCCACTTCCTGGTTGCCTCCCATTGGTGGGAGGTCCTATAAATATACTCTCCACACTCCCTTACCTGGCCGAGCATATCTCCAGTTTGTTCGACACTGAACCTCACTTCCTTGACCCTGTGTGCCTGACCCTGCCTGGAACTTACCTTGTGATACTCTCCTGCGCTGACCCTGGCATTGCACCACGACGACGCTGCTCTCTCCTGCACTGACCCTGGCATTGCACCACGACGACGCTGCTCTCTCCTGCACTGACCCTGGTATTGCACCACAACGATGCTGCTCTCTCCTGCACTGACCCTGGCATTGCACCACAACGATGCTGCTCTCTCCTGCACTGACCCTGGCATTGCACCACGACGACGCTGCTCTCTCCTGCACTGACCCTGGCATTGCACCACAACGATGCTGCTCTCTCCTGCACTGACCCTGGCATTGCACCACAACGATGCTACTCTCTCCTGCACTGACCCTGGCATTGCACCACAACGATGCTGCTCTCTCCTGCACTGACCCTGGCATTGCACCACAACGATGCTGCTCTCTCCTGCACTGACCCTGGCATTGCACCACAACGATGCTGCTCTCTCCTGCACTGACCCTGGCATTGCACCACAATGATGCTGCTCTCTCCTGCACTGACCCTGGCATTGCACCACGACGACGCTGCTCTCTCCTGCACTGACCCTGGCATTGCACCACAACGATGCTGCTCTCTCCTGCACTGACCCTGGCATTGCACCACAACGATGCTGCTCTCTCCTGCACTGACCCTGGCATTGCACCACAACGATGCTGCTCTCTCCTGCACTCACCCTGGCATTGCACCACAACGATGCTGCTCTCTCCTGCACTGACCCTGGCATTGCACCACAACGATGCTGCTCTCTCCTGCACTGACCCTGGCATTGCACCACAACGATGCTGCTCTCTCCTGCACTGACCCTGGCATTGCACCACAACGACGCTGCTCTCTCCTGCACTGACCCTGGCATTGCACCACGACGACGCTGCTCTCTCCTGCACTGACCCTGGCATTGCACCACGACGACGCTGCTCTCTCCTGCACTGACCCTGGTATTGGAATACGACGACGCTGCTCTCTCCTGCACTGACCCTGGCATTGCACCACGACGACGCTGCTCTCTCCTGCGCTGACCTTTGGCATTGCACCACGACGACGCTGCTCTCTCCTGCACTGACCCTGGCTTTGGCTCTACGACTACTCTACTCTCTCCAATCCTGACTCCGGCTACGTACCCCAACGATCCGCTACTCTCCGCTCCTAGGCCCGGCAAGTACCTCGTTTACGCTGTCTTCTATAACCCTGATCCAGCCTGCAAGACCATCCTACACTCTAGACGCGCCCTCGCGGTTGTGGTCGGCGTTCTATACCAAATCCCTACTTCAGCCCCCCGGTCGCGCCTCGTTTGTGGTGAGCTACATGTTACAGCGGCCCTGCCCTAAGACAATGGCCCATGTAATATAATATGCTTGCAGTTGTAGCACTGCTTAGAAAACATGGGCCATCACGGTTCTATTCAGGTGTTAAAAATCCCCAAACTTAAATTCAGGCTACACCCCAAAACGATAACCTTTAATCTGAATGTCATCCTATAGGGCAACAACTTTCCGTGTTTAGTATATCGAGAGACATACTGATGAAGCGTCATAGACGTGAAACGCGTTGAGGTATTGAGTTAGAGTTCCATGACGGATGAGGTAATACGCCATGACGACGGACGCCTGGAGTGACCGCCCCCCTAGCGAGAACACCCCGGCCGGCTTCTACAGCTGATCTGCGAGGGTCTCTGCGAGGACATAGGACTCTCCCTGGACCCTGTGTTCTCCCTTCCCTCTGCTTTTCCCTTGAGTGGATGAGAGTGCCCGTAAACACCGACTGGAACCGAGGTCCAGTGAACAACTAAGTCCTATTGGGACTATTGGAACGTACATTTTTATGGAAGTGTTGTGAAGTGTTATTTGTATATAAAGTAACACCTTATTTTTACGAATAGTGTCCCTCCATGCGCTTCTTTTATTGTTTGTTTCCGTATATCGGCAGAGGTCCGGGACACGGATTCGGGCGGATTCCCCCATCTCTACTCCCAGGCTCGCCAACCTCGCCCAGGCCACGGAAAACCTTACATTGTCCGAGGTGCCGCCTTTTTATATACCTTCCCGTAAATCCCATGTTAAAAATATAAGTCCCCATATCGGAGACATGTACCCCGTCCTTCCGGAACAAACCAGGTTCGGCTTCCTGCAAATTACCATGTGTTATGGAAACTCTCCCAAACGCTTTACCCGTGGCCTTCTTAATCCTGTACTGGCCTCCATACAATGCCCTGGGCCTGCACCAATTCCACTGAACACTTTGGTGCTCTGACCTGTCTGTGAAAGGGGGGGAAAAATGGGCACTATGATGTCATCAAAGAGAGACGCAGCTCCATATCCCTGCGTCCCCAGTCAATTTGAAGCAGAGCGGTCATTCTATGCCGAAACGCCTCCACGTAGCCCCACCATACCGAGCCCCCCTACACCTTCCAAGCTTCCCAAATAGTATCCAAGTGGTTAATTAACGAGGAGCACTTACTGTGACCCGTTTTCATTAGGACGCTTGCCATGATAGTGAAACCCTCTACCCAATTACCAAACCTCCAATAAAATGACCTTCTTATTGGCTTCCAAATCCTCTCCCCCTTTAACAACAAGATTTCCAGGATCAAGGACAGGATGGTAACACATTCCCCTTACAAATGTTCTCCTTAATAGACATGGGCGAGTGCCTCCCCACAAAGGTTAAATATGAATCCTTATGTAGCGCACTTTCCCCCACCCTATGGAAGATATGGCGACTACGGTGTGTGTGGTGCGTTACCTGTGGCTCACAGGAGGCCTGAACCTCCACTGGGAGCCTGGGGTGTACCTGATTCTTATGCTAACTGCGCCTCCACCTGCAAGGGATCCCGACTTGGAGGGATGGATCCTTCCAAGAACAATACTTATAATACACGCACACAAATATATGCTAACAACCTTTACTGCACAATAATATTGCTGCCCTGTACCACACAGTAATATAGGCCCCAAGCTGATACCAACAGTGAGTGTCCCCAGAGTACATTGAGTGCCAGGCACCAATTCCCTGATGTCCCTTTCCCAATGTCAAGGCCCACCCAAAGTGTTGGAGATAGAGGATCCGTCTAATCCAACGTTGTCCGCCTCCCCATGGGGTGAATTCTGGCGTGGATAATATCACCTTACCGTCTTTACCGCGTAGCTGGTCTGGTCCTAGACCACAGGTCGCAGTCACCGCGTGGCGTCTCACCGGTGCTGTACCTGACTATATGCACCTACTGGGGAAAGGTCCCTTACTATGGGCTTTCCCTATAGCTGCCACAAGCTACAGTGAGTCGGGGCCTCACTGGGGCCTATGTGGGGAGATCTGGCCTAGTCCAGGGGAGCATTGCTCCCTGGACACTACCTACTCCTCAGAGGTCCCTCTTCCGACTGGCGTGGTCCCTGGTGCTCCAAAGGTATCCTTAGCAGGGAGCAGAGGATTGCTGCAGCCCTATTGGCTGATATGGGCCACCTGATCACCAGCACCTGTGCATAAGGTGACCAGATTTTGAAAATGAAAAACCGGGACACATTTTTTTTTTTTTACATAACAGTTTATTTATTGTATTACACTTATACTTTACTACCATTAGAGAGAGAGAGAGAGAGAGAGTGTGTGTGTGTGTGTGTGTGTGTGTGTGTGTGTGTGTGTGTGTGTGTGTGTGTGTGTGTGTGTGTGTGTGTGTGTGTGTGTGTGTGTGTGTGTGTGTGTGTGTGTGTGTGTGTGTGGAACAAAAAAAAAGCCAGATGTGAATGATTCTGAACCCATTAACCAGTGTCAGGACGCCCCCTCTTCACAATTTCTAAAGCAGAAATCCCACCTGGGATCTTACCTGATACGCAGTCCCTCAAGGTACTATACTGGAGGGGAGGTGTTCCCTACCTGTCTTCCGATGTCTCCCGTGTGAAACTTGAGTTAAATCTGGAAGAAAGCAGGGTACAGTAGGTTACTTCGGTGTAGGTATACAGCAGTTAAGATAAGACATAGAGGGTGAGGGAGACAGGGAGGGAGAGAAAAGGAGACAGGGAGGGAGAGAGAGAGGGAGACAGGGAGGGGGAGAGAGAGGGAGACAGGGAGGGGGAGAGAGAGGGAGACAGGGAGGGAGAGAGAGGGAGACAGGGAGGGAGAGAGAGGGAGACAGGGAGGGAGAGAGAGGGAGACAAGGAGGGAGAGAGAGGGAGACAGGGAGAGAGTGAGAGAGAGAGAGAGAGAGAGGGAGACAGGGAGAGAGTGAGAGAGAGATAGAGTGAGACAGGGAGGGAGAGAGAGAGAGAGGGAGGGAGGGAGGTAGAGGGAGACAGGGAGGGAGGGAGGGAGGGAGGGAGACAGGGAGGGAGGGAGGGAGAGGGAGACAGGGGGAGAGAGAGAGACAGGGGGAGAGAGAGAGGGAGACAGGGGGAGAGAGAGAGGGAGACAGGGAGGGAGAGAGAGGGAGACAGGGAGAGAGAGAGACAGGGAGAGAGAGAGAGAGTTAGAGAGGGAGAGGGAGACAGGGAGGGAGAGAGAGAGAGGGAGACAGGGAGGGAGGGAGAGGGAGACAGGGAGGGAGGGAGAGGGAGACAGGGAGGGAGAGAGAGAGACAGGGGGAGAGAGAGAGAGACAGGGGGAGATAGAGGGAGACAGGGGGAGAGAGAGAGGGAGACAGGGGAGAGAGAGAGGGAGACAGGGAGGGAGAGAGAGGGAGACGGAGAGAGAGAGAGGGAGACAGGGAGGGAGAGAGAGAGACAGGGGGAGAGAGAGAGAGACAGGGGGAGATAGAGGGAGACAGGGGGAGAGAGAGAGGGAGACAGGGAGGGAGAGAGAGGGAGACAGGGAGGGAGAGGGAGGGAGAGGGAGACAGGGAGGGAGACAGGGAGGGAGAGAGAGGGAGACAGGGAGGGAGAGAGTGGGAGACAGGGAGGGAGAGAGTGGGAGACAGGGAGGGAGAGAGAGAGGGAGACAGGGAGGGAGAGAGACGGAGACAGGGAGGGAGAGAGACGGAGACAGGGAGGGAGACAGGGAGGGAGAGAGACGGAGACAGGGAGGGAGAGAGACGGAGACAGGGAGGGAGAGAGACGGAGACAGGGAGGGAGGGAGGGAGATAGAGAGGGAGACAGGAAGGGAGAGAGACGGAGACAGGGAGGGAGACAGGGAGGGAGACAGACGGGAGGAGGACAGGGAGGGAGGCAGATGGAGACCGGGAGGGAGAGAGATGGAGAGAGGGAGGGAGAGAGATGGAGAGAGGGAGGGAGAGAGACATAGAGAGTGAGTCAGGGAGGGTGAGGGAGACACCCACCCACTGATACACACACCCACTGATACCCACTGATACACACACCCACTGATACC
>NC_134503.1:27581362-27593862 GCF_040206685.1 Ascaphus truei
CACATCAGCACCAAACCCTCCCAAATCAGCACACCAATACAATCACCATCAGTACAGCCACAGCAGCACTACCACCGCACACCGCCATGGCCCGCGTGGACCACTCCCCACCCAAATGCCACCCCCACACCACAAACATCCCGGGCAACGCCGGGGCTCTCAGCTAGTTGTTTAATAAAGCTTACTGAAGAAAGGAAGGACTTGGTGTGAAGGGGAACGAGTTAAGCTGCCTGGCTCTCCCACTTGCCACAGTGCGCGGGAGACAGAATAAGAATAATGATATCCCTGTTTGTTGTTTGGGAGTCAGGCAAATGCCCCATCTAGCTAGTGTCCATAGCCATGACCGGATTGAAGATAACAGGGAAGCCTGCGTCTCTTAGGCCTCGGCCATGTTCCCTGCTTGCTGGCTGACGCGCGCTCCCGCTCAGCACTGAGCCCCTACAGCTGCAATTAGAGCGGCTTTAGTAGGGGCTCACCTGCGCTTCCGCAAGCGCGCGGAAGAGCAGGTCTTAGGGGAATTAAAAATTCCCCCGCTTGCCGGCGCGACAGGCCGGTCACGTGAGCGGTTCGCCCAATGAGGGCGAACCAGCTCTGTGACGTCACTGGCCCGCCCCGGCCAGTGACGCGCCCGCCCCCGGCGCGCCCCCTGACGGCCCGCTGACAGCGCGTGCGGTAAGCAACCGCAAGGCCAGGGAAAGAACCCGCTTTCCCTGCGCCTCAGCACGCCAGCAGGGAGCATGGCCGAGGCCTTAGGGGTTACCCCAACAGCAGCCCTGTGATAAGAAGCCCGCCATACCTGGATACTGGAAACTGATCCCGAAGGAATGAGGGGTAGAAAATGACTAGATACCCCCTCCTATCTCAGCACCAGATTGCTACAGGTGCGGTTGGCCGGACACTGTGCAGGGGTGTGACCCCCAGATTTAGTGAGTAAGGGTTGCCCAAGCTGGGGCGCTGAAGGTACAGAGGGGCATGGACTCTACGTTAGAGATGGTCACGGACGCCGCATTGTCATGGCAACAGCCGTCACGCTACAAGAGTGGGCCTGCTACGGCAAAGGTGACACTAGGCTGTCTCCGTCTCAGCCCCGTGGGGTACCCGCCCCTACAAGGCGACCTTCCTCGGGGGGGGGGGGGGGTTATAAGGGATCCCGCGCTGATCCTTTTCTAAACACGAAAACTACAACGGGGGATTTAAGTAGGTAAGAAGAAGACGTACACTATTTGAGGGGATTTCACATGAAAAGGGGGATTTTTTAATGGGGGGAGGGGGTGTTAAGGGAATACATGAGCTTCCCGGGACACGTGACTATCACGCAGACGTGTTTGCTTAGGTGTGAGGTCATGCGAGACCCTTCCCTGTAATTACATTAAACTCTGCAAATAAGCACGGACTGGTGGGGGGTCCCTTTAAGAGGACTGAGTAATAATTAACCTCTTCACAGCCAGAGAAGGAAGCCTGACAGGCACAGCGTCTAGGAAGGGGTTAACGCAGCGGACACATACGCTGCTCTGTGTAAAGTACAGATACGCTGCTCTGTGTATAATACAGACACACGCTGCTCTGTGTATAATACAGATACACGCTGCCCTGTGTATAATACAGATACACGCTGCTTTGTGTATAATACAGATACGCTCTGCTCTGTGTATAATACAGATACATGCTGCTCTGTGTATAATACAGATACAAGCTGCTCTGTGTATAATACAGATACATGCTGCTCTGTGTATAATACAGATACGCTGCTCTGTGTATAATACAGATACACGATGCTCTGTGTATAATACAGATACGCTGCTCTGTGTATAATACAGATACACGCTGCTCTGTGTATAATACAGATACACGCTGCTCTGTGTATAATACAGATACACGCTCCTCTGTGTATAATACAGATACACGCTGCTCTGTGTATAATGCAGATACACGCTGCTCTGTGTATAATACAGATACACGCTGCTCTGTGTATAATACAGATACACTTCTCTGTGTATAATACAGATACACGCTGCTCTGTGTATAATACAGATACGCTGCTCTGTGTATAATACAGACACATGCTGCTCTGTGTATAATACAGATACGCTGCTCTGTGTATAATACAGATACGCTGCTCTGTGTATAATACCGACACACGCTGCTCTGTGTATAATACAGATACACGCTGCTCTGTGTATAATACAGATACACGCTGCTCTGTGTATAATACAGATACATGCTGCTCTGTGTATAATACAGATACGCTGCTCTGTGTCTAATACATATACACTGCTCTGTGTATAATACAGATACGCTGCTCTGTGTATAATACCGACACACGCTGCTCTGTGTATAATACAGATACACGCTGCTCTGTGTTTAATACAGATACGCTGCTCTGTGTATAATACAGATACACTCTGCTCTGTGTATAATACAGATACACGCGCTGCTCTGTGTATAATACAGATACACGCTGCTCTGTGTATAATACAGATACACACTGCTCTGTGTATAATACAGATACACACTGCTCTGTGTATAATACAGATACACGCTGCTCTGTGTATAATACAGATACACGCTGCTCTGTGCATAATTGTCATGGAACAAGAACTGCACTTCTGTTTCACCCCCCCTTTCCTTGCAGTTCTGCCCGTCAGTTTCTCATTCCCAGCTGCATGTGTTTTGCTCTGTGCACACACACAGTGCCCGTGTGACAGACACAGTGCTATTTCCCCTATCCCAGCAGCTTGCTGTATCAGAGATGCCACATTATTGCTACATGTTGTAGCTCACTCAGACATTTCTGTGAGTTGCTATAGCAGCCCCAGCCTTTCTCCCAAATGGGCTAGTCTGCTTTCTCCCCCTCTGCTCTGCCCACAGATGGTCTGTCCCCAGGCTATCTTGCTACCCAGCATACATTGGGATGTCCTTTTCCACCATCACCTCTGGATGAGTGAGTACCCTGCTGTAACTGCTGTAGTGGTAGGATTACCCTTTTCACCTGCCATTAACTACAAGGCACCCAGAGAGAGACACTATTTAAACACCAACATCTCTTCACAAGTGCCTGTCTTTTATGCTACTTTCCCCAAATAAAGTAAAGAAAAGAAACAGAACTTGTTGTGCTTTGAAAAGAGGGCCGAGTTGAAGCTATCTGGGCTAAATCATCTTACATATGACCCTGGCCTCCAGCAATAATACAGATACACGCTGCTCTGTGTATAATACAGATACACGCTGTTCTGTGTATAATACAGATACACTGCTCTGTGTATAATACAGATACACGCTGCTCTGTGTATAATACAGATAAACACTGCTCTGTGTATAATACAGATACACACTGCTCTGTGTATAATACAGATACGCTGTTCTGTGTATAATACAGATACACGCTGCTCTGTGTATAATACAGATAAACACTGCTCTGTGTATAATACAGATACACACTGCTCTGTGTATAATACAGACACACGCTGCTCTGTGTATAATACAGATACACGCTGCTCTGTGTATAATACAGATACACGCTGCTCTGTGTATAATACAGATACACACTGCTCTGTGTATAATACAGATACACGCTGCTCTGTGTATAGTACAGATACACACTGCTCTGTGTATAATACAGATACACGCTGCTCTGTGTATAATACAGGTAAAGGTGAGGGGTACAGTGGCCTGTACTCCAAAGGAAATTCACTTAAATGCACACTACCGATGTTTAAAATTTAACCTTTAATATCATATACTTAAAACACATATTACCAAAAAAAATGTGATAACTATTAAAAATAAATGAAATAAAGTAACTCGTGCAGCTGAGACAGCCTCTGATATCTAAATACTCCAATAGCTCATTGAAACTGGAGAGTGAAAGGCTGCTAAAGGTGCACACAGCCAGTGAGCAAATAAGCCCAGCACTTTGCTAGTTAGCCTGATAGAATGGTGACTATAGTAGTGGCCGTTGATACCATACAATATATCTTAATGTGGGCAGTATAACCAACTGTATAGGTCCAGACCACTCCTGGACAGCCACTACACTCATTTTTCCTTTGGAGTACAAGCCACTGTGCCCCTCACCTTTCTCTGATTCACTGTAGTTCACAGTTGCACCTTCACTATTATCAATTGAAATTTATTATTATTTTTTCATTACACAATTAGTATGGTTTAGTTGATCAATCCCTAATCCCTTCCTTTTTTGTTTATAATACAGGTATACGCTGCTCTGTGTATAATACAGATACGCGCTGCTCTGTGTATAATACAGATACGCACTGCTCTGTGTATAATACAGGTATACGCTGCTCTGTGTATAATACAGGCACACGCTACTCTGTGTATAATACAGATACACGCTGCTCTATGTATAATACAGATACACGCTGCTCTGTGTATAATACAGATACGCACTGCTGTGTATAATACAGATACACGCTGCTCTGTGTATAATACAGATACACACTGCTCTGTGTATAATACAGATACGCTGCTCTCTATATAATACAGATACAAGCTGCTCTGTGTATAATACAGATACGCTGCTCTGTGTATAATACAGATCCACGCTGCTCTGTGTATAATACAGATACATGCTGCTCTGTGTATTCTACAGATACGCACTGCTCTGTGTATAATACAGATGCACGCTTCTCTGTGTATAATACAGATACTCGCTGCTCTGTGGATAATACATACGCTGCTCTCTATATAATACAGATACAAGCTGCTCTGTGTATAATACAGATACGCTGCTCTGTGTATAATACAGACACGCTACTCTGCGTATAATACAGACACACGCTGCTTGTGTATAGTACAGACACACTGCTCTGTGCATAATACAGATACGCTGCTCTGTGTATAGTACAGATATGCTGCCCTGTGTATATTACAGACACGCTGCTCTGTGTATAGTAGACATGATGCTCTGTGTATAGCACAGATACGTTGCTCTGTATATAGCACTGCTGCTCTGTATAGTACAGACACGCTGCTCTGTGTATAGTACAAACATGCTGCTCTGTGTATAGTACAGACACGCTCTGTGTATAGTACAGACACGCTGCTCTGTGTATAGCACTGCTGCTCTGTATAGTACAGAAACGCTGCTCTGTGTATAGTACAGACACTGCTCTGTGTATAGTAGACACGCTGCTCTGTGTATAGCACAGCTGCTCTGGTTGGAAGTCACTGGCAGGAGCTGTGCTGTGAAATGTGAAATATGCACTGCACGTCCTGTGACATTTTCCCAAATTCCTGTCCCATGAGGCACTAATTATACCCCCGTAGATGTGCCCCAGGTGGGATTCTGCGTCCCCCTCTGTCCTCAGTGTCTCCATGTTTAATTTGAGAGTTTAGGTTGTGTTAACCTCACAGCCCACTTCAAAGACTGACCCAGCGCCTGGGACATTCTCACCCCACTGACCCGTCTCTTAGATCCTCAGTGAGATATCAGCGGGGTCACGGAAACAGGAGGAGGTGTGCGGGCATTAACCCTCTCACTGCAACAAGGCCTCACCCAGCAACAGTGCATTGGGAGCAGTTAGGGGAGGAGTCAGTGAGTGGTTATAGGAGCAGCTAGGGGAGGAGTTATAGGGAGAGGTTATAGGATCAGTTAGGGGAGGAGTTATAGTGAGCGGTAATAGGAGCAGTTAGGGGAGGAGTTATAGGGAGCAGTTAGGGGAGGAGTTATAGGGAGCGGTTATAGGAGCAGTTAGGGGAGGAGTTATGGGAGCAGTTAGGGGAGGAGTTATAGGGAGCAGTTAGGGGAGGAGTTATTGGGATAGGTTATAGTAGCAGTTAGGGGAGGAGTTATAGGGAGAGGTTAGGGGAGGAGTTATTGGGAGAGGTTATAGGAGCAGTTAGGGGAGGAGTTATAGGGAGCGGTTAGGGGAGGAGTTATTGGGAGAGGTTATAGGAGCAGTTAGGGGAGGAGTTATAGGGAGAGGTTATAGGAGCAGCTAGGGGAGGAGTTATAGGGAGCGGTTATAGGAGCAGTTACGGGAGGAGTTATAGGGAGCGGTTATAGGAGCAGCTAGGGGAGGAGTTATAGGGAGCGGTTAGGGGAGGAGTTATTGGGAGAGGTTATAGGAGCAGTTAGGGGAGGAGTTATAGGGAGAGGTTATAGGAGCAGCTAGGGGAGGAGTTATAGGGAGCGGTTATAGGAGCAGTTACGGGAGGAGTTATAGGGAGCGGTTATAGGAGCAGCTAGGGGAGGAGTTATTGGGAGAGGTTATAGGAGCAGTTAGGGGAGGAGTTATTGGGAGAGGTTATAGGAGCAGCTAGAGGAGGAGTTATAGGGAGCGGTTATAGGAGCAGTTAGGGGAGGAGTTATAGGGAGAGGTTATAGGAGCAGCTAGGGGAGGAGTTATAGGGAGCGGTTATAGGAGCAGTTACGGGAGGAGTTATAGGGAGCGGTTATAGGAGCAGTTAGGGGAGGAGTTATAGGGAGAGGTTATAGGAGCAGTTAGGGGAGGAGTTATAGGGAGCGGTTATAGGAGCAATTAGGGGAGGAGTTATAGGGAGCGGTTAGGGGAGGAGTTATAGGGAGAGGTTATAGGAGCAGCTAGGGGAGGAGTTATAGGAGCAGTTAGGGGAGGAGTTATAGGGAGAGGTTATAGGAGCAGTTAGGGGAGGAGTTATAGGGAGAGGTTATAGGAGCAGTTAGGGGAGGAGTTATAGGGAGAGGTTATAGGAACAGTTAGGGGAGACGTTATAGGGAGCGGTTATAGGAGCAGTTAGGGGAGACGTTATAGGGAGCGGTTATAGGAGCAGTTAGGGGAGGAGTTATAGGAGCTGTTAGGGGAGGAGTTATAGGGAGCAGTTAGGGGAGGAGTTATAGGGAGCGGTTATAGGAGCAGTTAGGGGAGGAGTTATAGGAGCAGTTAGGGGAGGAGTTATAGGGAGCGGTTATAGGAGCAGTTAGGGGAGGAGTTATAGGGAGCGGTTATAGGAGCAGTTACGAGAGGAGTTATAGGGAGCGGTTATAGGAGCAGTTAGGGGAGGAGCATTTATAGGAGCAGTAATTTCACATAAAATATAAACTCTCCCTATATAACACAGTGATACAATGTAAGTAAATGATCCAGCAGCAAAGATACTTCTAACCCTGCGACACTAAAGGATCTCTAAACGCTGCACAGACGGTCCTCGGTTATCCACCGGAACCCGTTCTGGAAGTAGCGCTGGATAGTGAAACAGCTGTAAAGCGAGTCCCATGTTAATCAGCGGCGGTGAGCGGCGGATAACGCATTCCGGCGTCAGATAACGGCCCATAGGGAGGCATTGTAAAGTGTTGGATACGCCATTCGTTGTAAAGTGAGACGTTGGATAGCGGGGACCACCTGTATTAAAATCCTACCGTTTTCATCCCCCCCTCCTGCTGTCACCAAATGGTCCCTGTAACCGGCGTCGCTATAAATGACATCACAGGAGGTGACCGTGGGACAGCAGCGAGACGCAGAACGCTGAACATGGCGGCACACGGAGGGGAAACCGTGAAACCCATCGCTTGGGATGAATTAACGGGTTTATTTTATTTGTATTCATCGCACAACGTTATTTCCCGATCTGAACACGTCCAGCGGAGGATTCTGGGACGCCCATTACAGGGCCGGCCTCCTGCAGGGAACAGTACAGGGAATATGAGCAGAGCACATACTACCTGTCTAATAGGGTATGCAAGTCCAGGCGAGTCCCTTTTAGTTAGGACCGCAGGGTGCGTCTGCAGTGTTTAAACTCCGAGGGGATATCCCAACCTCTGAAGTGCCAGAGGTTGCATGGCCGGAAGACAATGTGTCAGCTTAAATGCAGCCTAATCTCTGACAGCTGATAATGCTCCAAAATTTGCTTGTGTCACTAAAAGGATCAATTTTAATCCTCTGATACAAGATTGCTGCTTGTATATAAGTATGGGAGGAGGAGACGGGGAAAGCGTGACGGGCGGCACAAATCCAAGCAGAGATAGGAGCCTGGCGAAGGCTGTCTGCCATCGTATCTGCTCCGGCTTATTCGTTAATGACACAGATCGTTAACTGGAAAGGATTCCTTCCAATCAGACCTGCTGCCCAGTGCAAGGAGACTCAGAATATGATCTGTCTCATTGTAATCTGCCAGTCTTAACTAATCGCTTACGCCTCGAATTACCCCATATACCCCATATAACTCCTCCTATTGTCCCATATAACCTCTCCCTATAACTCCTCCTATTGTCCCATATAACCTCTCCCTATAACTCCTCCTATTGCCCCATATAACCCCTCCCTACAACTCCTCCTATTACCCCATATAACCTCTCCCTATAACTCCTCCTATTGTCCCATATAACCTCTCCCTATAACTCCTCCTATTGCCCCATATAACCGCACCCTATAACTCCTCCTATTGCCCCATATAACCTCTCCCTATAACTCCTCCTATTACCCCATATAACCACTCCCTATAACTCCTCCAATTACCCCATATAACCCCTCCCTATAACCCCATATAACCGCTCCCTATAACTCCTATTACCCCATATAACCGCTCTCTATAACTCCTCCTATTACCCCATATAACTGCTCCCTATAACTCCTCCTATTTCCTCATATAACCCCTCCATATAACTCCTATTACCCCATATAACCTCCCTATAACTCCTCCTATTACCCCATATAACATCTCCTTTTAACTCCTCCTATTACCCCATATAACCCCTCCCATTACTCCATATAACCGCTCCCTACACCTCCAAACAAGATATGTATACGATTAACGCGGAGTTATAGGTATTTCACTGATGCGGACATTTTTAAGAGGCCCTCACAAAATTGATATAACATCCGATCACAGAGACTAAAAAAATGTTACCAGGGAGAGTTAGACTGATTAATGGCGGAGTAAGGGGGATCATTTCTCATTTCCTTTTTTTAATCGTCTATCTTTTTCACGATACGCAGACAAAGAAATTCTCTGGTGGGAAATGCTAATAAATGATGCCTTTTCACATGGTAACTGTTACTAAGGGGAGATGTCGCTGATAACGCAGGGATGAGACGTGTGGTATAAAGAAGTCGGGTTCTGTATACTGTGTGTTGGGCGAGTTTATGAGCGAATCGGTCCCGAATTTTCTCTTCTTTGCATGTAAAAGCTGACGTGATTCTGACATTATCTGCACAGAACTACGACCACGCTACAAGTGCATTTTTCCGCCTTTTTTGAAGCCTCGGGCGCCATCATTTTTCGCGAATACTTATTAAATCGATTTTGCGACATCCCCAATTTTACGTCTGTCGCTGGGGAGAAAGACAGGGACAGATAATATCATTTCACCGACGTAGAAACCCATCATATCTCACAAACAGACCACTGCGGTCCGGAAAACTGCGTCGAAATATTGGGGGTATTACATATTGTTGTATATGGTTAAATGGCGTATCTACTTACGTAAGGTATGTAATGGGACGTGAACCAAAACAGGAGCGGGCGTGAGGTCCATGGAGCTCTCTCTGTCTGTCTGTCTCTGTCTCTCTCTCACCTCTGTCTCTGTCTCTCACCTGTCTCTTTCTCTCTATCTCTCACCTCTGTCTCTCCCTCACTCACCTCTGTCTCTCTCTCTCTCACCTCTGTCTCTCTCTCTCTCACCTCTGTCTCTCTCTCTCTCTCACTCACCTCTGTCTCTCTCTCTCACCTCTGTCTCTCTCTCACCTCTGTCTCTTTCTCTCTATCTCTCACCTGTCTCTCTCTCTCTCTCACCTCTGTCTCTCTTTCACCTATGTCTCTCTATCTCACCTCTGTCTCTCTCCCACCTCTGTCTCTCTCTCTCACCTCTGTCTCCCCCCTCCCTTTCCCTCTCCCCCCATCTTCTCTCCCCCCCCCCTCTCCCCAGCTGTATCCCTCTCTCACCCCCCTCTCTTTCTTTCCCTCTCCCTTTCCCCCATTGATTCTCTCTCTGAAGGGCAGTACAGCGAGGAGGGGGCCATATTACCTGGAACTCCAGTGGCCCCAGTAGAGTAGACGGAGGGGAGCGGTGCCCTTCCAGGCCCCGGAGTTGACACCTGCGGAAGTTAGGTCTATGAAAAACTCACTGTCTAATCCGGTTGAACCCCCCAGAGACACAGAGCCCGATACACTAGTCCTGTGCACTCCCCTCCCCCCATCTAGCATTACCAAACAAAAACACAATAATGCAATTATAACCTTAAAGCCTTAAACCTTTATTGAAAAGAGAAGCCACAATCTGAACCTTATTCCAAAATACTCCATCTCCATAGCTATTTCTTCACAAACTGTTTTATTATCAAAAGATTGTCTCCCAGAATCCTCTGCAGGTTCTCCCTCCCAAGTGAGGGCAGTGAGATCATCGCACTGGCATTAAAAGCTTCATCTTGCTCTGCCTTCCATGTTGTTGTATCCCCAAGGAGCAGGGATTCACATGGGACTTCCTCCAGCTTAGAAAAGTCCAAAGAAGTTTCTAAAGGCTCTCTCAGTAACGGGGAAGAACGTGCTATAAAAGGGGGAAAAAATGCAGTATTGGCACTTTCAATTTAAATAGCAAAGACTTCCATTAAGTGCACGATAGACACTATATACACTCTAAAATATATTATTATTATAATTATTATATATTCTTTAAAATATTAGACAGGCTGTTCACAATTATTATTTTTTTAACCCTTGAATTGCCGGGCACACCAGCGGAGCATAGAAAGCGCTCAGGCCTCTTACCTAAGTGTTTGCCGTGTGACGCTCAGCGCGTTTTCCTTCCTGGCGCGGGGAAAAAAAAGACCCCAAATCAAAAAGAAGTCTGTTGGTGTAAAAAATAAATAAAAAGGTGCTAAATGAGAGGTTCTGGTGAACCCAGCGGGGTTTTGTGAAGGGATTCCTCTCCGTTTTCCCTCGACCGAAAAAGGGATGTTTTTGGCAGCTTTTAGCGGGCCTGTTATGGAAACGCTAACGGCACACAGTGTAATTCACCAACTAAATCAACATTTCATATTTAGCTAAGCTCCCCTTAATTGCTAAGGATTTTCTTAAGTAGTTTTATGACTGGGATCCTTTCTAAACCTCCTGCTTTGCCTGAAGACCGTGTGATGGCTTCGAGCTATGAAGGCAAGCGTCGAGTTTCCCATAACCGGTATTTTACTTATCTGTGGGTAGTAGGTTATTAATAAACCCCTGAGCCGCCTGAGGGGTCAGACAGGCACTGAAAAGTGTTTGAAGTCTCTTCCCGCTGCCGCTGATCTCTCCGGCACAGAGGTTATCGCCGCCTCAGACCTGGCGCAGAGAGAGAGGGGAACAGCGGCAGTTACAGACGCAAACCGTGCTACATCCTATTATAATACTGTGCAGAGCAGCCAATCCCCTAACTGCTCCTATAACTCCTCCCCCAACTGCTCCTATAACTCCTCCCCTATCTGTTCCTATAACACCTCCCCTAACTGATCCCCTAACCTCCTATAACCTCTCCCTATAACTCCTCCCCTAACTGCTCCTATAACCAGTCCCTATAACTCCTCCCCTAACCTCTCCCTATAACTCCTCCCCTAACCTCTCCCTATAACTCCTCCCCTAACTGATCCCCTAACCTCTCCCTATAACTCCTCCCCTAACTGCTCCTATAACCTCTCTGTATAACTCCTCCCCTAACTGCTCCTATAACCCCTCCCCTAACTGCTCCTATAACCTCTCCCTATAACTCCTCCCCTAACTGCTCCTATAACCTCTCTGTATAACTCCTCCCCTAACTGCTCCTATAACCCCTCCCCTAACTGCTCCTATAACCAGTCCCTATAACTCCTCCCCTAACTGCTCCTATAACCAGTCCCTATAACTCCTCCCCTAACTGCTCCTATAACCCCTCCCCTAACTGCTCCTATAACTCCTCCCCTAACTGCTCCTATAACCAGTCCCTATAACTCCTCCCCTAACTGCTCCTATAACTTGCTCCCTATAACTGCTTCCCAAACCTCTCCCTGTCACGCAGAGTAAAGCTGTCACAAAGCGTTGTGACACAGTGACACAGAGAGACGTGACATGAAATTGACTCTCCCAGCATGCACCTCACATCATAAACCCCGTCCTGTGCCGATCTTACAACCACCCCCCACCCCACCAGGGTGCCGCGGGGAGAAGACAAATTGAATCCCCCCCCCTCCCGCTGTGGGATGAGCAGGTTGTCCCCTTCTTGAACATGTCCCTTATTGTGAAAGTGATGGGACGCCCGTGTCACGCACATTATACCACGGCCTTTGTATACAGCACCTGCCGCTGTCTCATTCACTTTATCAGCTGCTTCGCTGGGGACTGTGATTGACAGAAGGAAAAAACTACGGGATCAAGTAAAGTATAAAACCCTGTATAACAGCGAACATTACTATTCACCAAATGGATACACACACACCGACACACCCCCATACACACACACCCACACACACACCGACACACACACAGACACGCACACAAACAACAATTTTTATTTATATAAGCCTACGCGGCCATTTTATCAATCTATCCTATATATATAT
>NC_134503.1:27598862-27646362 GCF_040206685.1 Ascaphus truei
ACCCCTCCTATTACTCTGTATAACCCCTCCTTTTACTCTGTATAACCCCTCCTATTACTCGTATAACCCCTCCCATTACTCCGTATAACCCCTCCTATTACTCCATATAACCCCTCCTATTACTCCATATAACCCCTCCTATTACTCCATATAACCCCTCCTATTACTCCGTATAACCCCTCCTATTACTCCATATAACCCCTCCTATTACTCCGTATAACCCCTCCTATTACTCTGTATAACCCCTCCTATTACTCCGTATAACCCCTCCTATTACTCTGTATAACCCCTCCTATTACTCCGTATAACCCCTCCTATTACTCCGTATAACCCCTCCTATTACTCCGGATAACCCCTCCTATTACTCCGTATAACCCCTAATATTACTCCATATAACCCCTGGTATTACTCCATATAACCCCTCCTATTACTCCGTATAACCCCTCCTATTACTCCGTATAACCCCTCCTATTACTCCGTATAACCCCTCCTATTACTCCGTATAACCCCTCCTATTACTCCGTATAACCCCTCCTATTACTCCATATAACCCCTCCTATTACTCAGTATAACCCCTCCTATTACTCCGTATAACCCCTCCTATTACTCCATATAACCCCTCCTATTACTCCATGTAACCCCTCCTATTACTCCGTATAACCCCTCCTATTACTCCGTATAACCCCTCCTATTACTCCGTATAACCCCTCCTATTACTCCATGTAACCCCTCCTATTACTCCGTATAACCCCTCCTATTACTCCATGTAACCCCTCCTATTACTCTGTGTTACCCCTCCTATTACTCCATATAACCCCTCCTATTACTCCATATAACCCCTCCTATTACTCAGTGTAACCCCTCCTATTACTCCGTATAACCCCTAATATTACTCCATATAACCCCTCCTATTACTCCATGTAACACCTCCTATTACTCCTTGTAACCCCTCCTATAAATCCATATAACTCCTCCTATTACCCCATATAACCGCTCCCTATAACCTCCATATAACCCCTCCTATTACTCAGTGGAACCCTTCCTATAACTCCATATAACCCCTAGTATTACTCCATGTAACCCCTCCTATTACTCCATGTAAATCCTCCTATTACTCCATGTAACCCCTCCTATTACTCTGTATAACCCCTCCTATTACTCCATATAACCCCTAGTATAACTTCATGTAACCCCTCCTATTACTCCATGTAACCCCTCCTATTACTCTGTATAACTCCTCCCATTACCCCATATAACCTCTCCCTATAACTCCTCCTATTACCCCATATAACCTCTCCCTATAACTCCTCCTATTACCACATATAACCTCTCCCTATAACTCCTCCTATTACCCCATATAACCTCTCCCTATATCTCCCCCTATTACCCCATATATATAATAGTTTCCCTTGCCACACATAAGTAATTTAAATTAGCAAATGTCCTAACGTAGCCAATTAGGGAATTCTATTTTTTTTAATAACGAGCATGCATAAATAAATATCCCGGTATAAGCACTTACATTCTAATTAAACACGAAATGTGGAATTCTGATAAACGGGGAGAAAAATCAACATTTGTGCTACACGGAGAATTTGTATCTTCCTTCTTTTGCTGAATTAATAAAAAAAAAATAAGTTAACTTAATCATAATAACGCCAACTCACAAATAATAGGTACTTACGGGATGCAAAAATAGCCTGTTTTCTTATTAATAATTCAGTGAGTGTTATAATAAACCCCTTTTCCTGCGCTAAGATTAATGGGTTCTGAGAGAGGGTTGAAGGATTATCCGGAGGTTATGTACAGTTCAGTTTTTGCTTAGCTGCTGTTTTTGACGACACAAACCGATCGAAACGCTCCGAAAAGCATTTGCGATATTTAGGCGATTTCCCCCCCCCCAAATAAAATTTGATGGCAGATAAAAAAGAAAAAAACCCTCATTGGGGCCAATTTTCATATGTGCCATAAAACCGCCGCGTACTGACTCCACTTACCGCGCCGGCCGACCATCTCTGCCGCCAAGGTAAATCCCTAACTTTACCCTCAAAAAACCCCTAATCTTAACCCATAATACTAACGCTACCCCCTACCCTAAAAATCTTACCCTAAACCCTTACCCAATAACCCTTTACTCTAATCCCCTACCCTGAAACCCCTCACCCTAAAAATATTAACCCTTTACCGTAGTACCCTAACCTATAACCCCTTGCCCTAATCCCCTACCCTGAAACCCTTTACCCTAATCCCTACCCTATAACCCCTTGCCCTAATCCCCTACCCTGAAACTCCTTACCCTAATCCCTACCGTATAACCCCTTACCCTAATCCCTACCCTATAACCCCTTACCCTAATCAGCTACCCAGAAATCCCTTACCCTAAAAACCTTAACCCCCTTACCCTATAACCCCCTACCCTAACCGCTAAAACCCTATAAATTAATTTATCAGAGTGTCCGACGGCAGAAGGTCTCGGGGGCCAAACACCGACAGAGACTTGATTGTGGCGAGACGGCAGCGGCCGAATGTCTCATCCCGGAACCTCGGACCCTATTTGATTTTGGGGTTTCTTTCGTATTTGGGATAACCTTACATCTATCCCAAACCTGTTTGAGTTCCCTAACTGTATTAGCCCCTACCACCTCGGCTGGGAGGCTATTCCGTGCATCCACCAGCCTTTCTGTAAAGACGCCCCTTCCTTACACCGCACCCAGCAGAGGAAAAGAGGCCGTGCGGGACGTGTCAGCACAGGAGTAACGTCCCAGCGAAACAGCGGGGGAGACGACATGGTGATTATAATCTCAGCAATAGGACAGCTCGTGTGAAGGGTCTGCAGCTCACGGCTGTCTGCCCCGCACTGGGGAAGATATGGATCCCATTCATTGGTATGGGGCCGATATCTTCTTCAGCATTGGGAACAGCTATACATATTTGGGTGTGTCATATGTGTATGTAATACGGATACATATATCTGTGTCTGTAATATATATATATATATAAATATATATATATAAATATATATATATATATAAAAGAAAGCGCACGGCCCATAGCGTGATACTGTATCACTTTTAATAAAGAATAAAAAGGGGGGAATAGGCTCACTCACAAAAATAGTAAAGTTACACGCATGTAGTGATATGCATCACACTGTCACTGGTAGATGGCGCGGTGGATCGTCCGTGTAGTCAGCGGTATGGCACACCTGTCTCACTCCTTCCTGGGCTGCCCCGGTGGGTACGCTCCCTGTGAGATTGTAGTCCCAGAGACAGACAGGACTCGTGTGCTCCACGCACCGACAGCCAGAGACAGCGGGGGTCCGGGCCGCCCAGCGTCCGCTCCGCCGGTAGTGACGTAGTGTCGCTGTATCTTCCCTACGCGTTTCGTCTCTGCTTGAGACTTTTTCAAAGGCTAATCTGATATACATATACACACAAATATATATATATTGATATACAGCCGGGCCGCGCTCATACAGCGGGTTCCGTTCCAGGCCGCCGCCATAAAGCGGAAATCGCGGTAAAGCGGGGCCCGGCTGTACTGTATTGTACCTTTGAAAACAGAGATGCAGAGCTTTAAACTGACTGTTTCTCTGACAAATGGCATCTGACAAGGAGTTGCGCACGCGCTAAAACTGTTGCTTAGCGACAGCCGGATACTCAGCTGCTGAGCGCGTCATGCTGAAAATCGCCGGAAAAACGGAAGAAGCGCCGAACCTGATGAATATGGGTGTACATTGGGAAACGCTGTATGAGCGGAGCGCTGTAAAGCGGCCCTACTGTATACATACTGTATATTGGCTGCAAAGTTCGAAATTCTGTGTACATCACTACAGACATTTTCAGCACTTTATAAGAAAAAGAAAAAAAAATTATATATATATATACAGAGAGAAACATATACACATTTATTTACATAATATATATATTTTTATTACTGTCCCTTTATGTAAGATAGATACACAGATAAATAAATAGATAGCTATATAGATGGAGAGATAGATAGTTAGCTATAGGTAGACAGACAGACAGACACAGAGACTAAGGCCCGGGACATAGTGAAATAATCAGTGCGGAGGCGCGCTGAGGCTCAGGGAAAGCGGTGCTTTCCCTGGCCTTACACAGCGCGCCGTCCGTGGGCGTGTCGGGGGCGGGTCTGGGGGCGGGCCAGTGATGTCACGGAGCTGGTACGCCCTCATTGGGCGAACCGCTCACGTGACCGGCCCTGCGCTCCGGCGAGCGCCAATATGAAAACTTGTTTAGACACACGCTTCCCCAAGCGTGCGGACGCGTGCGCGAGCCCCTGCTAAAGCCGCTCTCATTGCAGCTGCAGGGCCTCAGTGCCGAGTGTGAGCGCGGCTCAGCACGGGTCAGCCTTGCTCACACCACTATGTCCCAGGCCAAACAGACACATAGACAGACAGACACAGAGACAGACAGACACAGAGACAGACAGACACAGAGACAGACAGACACAGAGACAGACAAACACAGAGACAGACAGACACAGAGACAGACAGACACAGAGACAGACAGACACCGAGACAGACAGACACAGAGGCAGACAGACACAGAGGCAGACAGACACAGAGACAGACAGGCACCGAGACAGACAGACACAGAGACAGACAGACACAGAGACAGACAGACACAGAGACAGACAGACACCTAGACAGGCAGACACAGAGACCGACAGACAGACAGACACAGAGACAGACAGACAGACAGACACAGAGACAGACAGACACAGAGACAGACAAACACAGAGACAGACAGACACAGAGACAGACAGACACAGAGACAGACAGACACAGAGACAGACAAACACAGAGACAGACAGACACAGAGACAGACAGACACAGAGGCAGACAGACACAGAGACAGACAGACAGACACAGAGACAGACAGACACAGAGACAGACAGACACAGAGACAGACAGACACAGAGACAGACAGACACAGAGACAGACAGGCACCGAGACAGACAGACACAGAGGCAGACAGACACAGAGGCAGACAGACACAGAGGCAGACAGACACAGAGACAGACAGACACAGAGGCAGACAAACACAGAGACAGACAGACACAGAGACAGACAGACACAGAGACAGACAGACACAGAGGCAGACAAACACAGAGACAGACAGACACCGAGACAGACAGACACCGAGACAGACAGACACCGAGACAGACAGACACAGAGACAGACAGACACAGAGACAGACAGGCACCGAGACAGACAGACACAGAGGCAGACAGACACAGAGGCAGACAGACACAGAGACAGACAGGCACCGAGACAGACAGACACAGAGGCAGACAGACACAGAGGCAGACAAACACAGAGACAGACAGACACAGAGACAGACAGACACAGAGACAGACAGACACAGAGGCAGACAAACACAGAGACAGACAGACACCGAGACAGACAGACACCGAGACAGACAGACAGACACAGAGACAGACAGAGACAGACAGACACAGAGACAGACAGACACAGAGGCAGACAAACACAGAGACAGACAGACACCGAGACAGACAGACACCGAGACAGACAGACACCGAGACAGACAGACACCGAGACAGACAGACACCGAGACAGACAGACAGACACAGAGACAGACAGACACAGAGACAGACAGACACAGAGACAGACAGACAGACACAGAAACAGACAGACACAGAGACAGACAGACACCGAGACAGACACACAGACACAGAGACAGACAGACACAGAGACAGACAGACACAGAGACAGACAGACACAGAGACAGAAAGACACAGAGACAGAAAGACACAGAGACAGACAGACACAGAGACAGACAGACACAGAGACAGACAGACAGATAGATACATACATACATACATACATAGACAGACACATAGACACAGATAGACAGACAAACAGACAGATACAGACAGACAGATAGATACAAAGTTAAAATAACCGAATCAAAATATATATTTTTTGGTTCCAACATTAAAAAGAAACAGACGAATATCTGAGGTAAACGCGCGGCCCTGAGGCGCACCTCTCCCCGAAACGCCCGCCTTGCGTTCTCTGGGAATATTACTTTGGGACCGGTGTGTATACGGACTCCGGGTCCTGCCGTGTCTGCTGTACAGATATTATTATTCTATCCGATGGAAGGACCGTGTTTCTCCCGGGGCGGGAGAAACATTGCACAGTAACACATCCTGCTGTGTGTTATTCTGGATTCACAGCTCCCCCTGCCTGCGAAGAGGAGACCTGAACTTACTGTATCTCCCAGCCATGTGGAATGTACCACAGTCTGAGTTTGTTGTGTGGGAATTAAAAATGGCGGAGATATCCAAGGGTTGGGAGTAGAACACAAATAAGCAAAACAGCCCAGGCGTCCAGTGTCTGCAGTATATAGTATATAAGAAGTATGTGTGTGGGTTTGTGTAAATATGTATCGGTGTGTCTTTGTATTTGTAATAGCGTGTATGTGTATGTGTCTTCATCTGTATGTGTGTATCTGCGCGTTATTACATTGCTCTGCGTGTTATTATTTCGCTCTGCGCATTATTACATCGCTCTGCGCGTTATTACATCGCTCTGCGTGTTATTATATCGCTCTGCGCATTATTACATCGCTCTGCGCGTTATTACATTGCTCTGCGTGTTATTACTTTGCTTTGTACGTTATTATTACATCGCTCTGCGCATTATTATATCGCTCTGCATGTTATTATATCACTCTGCGTGTTATTACTTTGCTTCGTGCGTTATTTTCACATTGCTCTGCGTTTTATTACATTGCTCTGCGTGTTATTACATCGCTCTGTGCATTATTACTTCGCTCTGCGCGTTATTACATCGCTCTGCATGTTATTACATCGCTCTGCGTGTTATTACATCGCTCTGCATGTTACTACATCGCTCTGCGCGTTACTACATCGCTCTGTGCGTTATTACATCGCTCTGTGCATTATTACATCGCTCTGCGTGTTATTACATCGCTCTGCGTGTTATTACATCGCTCTGTGCATTATTACATCGCTCCGCGCGTTATCACATAGCCCCGCGCGTTATTACATCGCTCTGTGCATTATTACATCGCTCTGCGCGTTATTACATCGCTCTGCGCGTTATTACTTCGCTCTGTGCGTTATTACATCGCTCTGCGCGTTATTACATCGCTCTGCGCGTTATTACATCGCTCTGCGCGTTATTACATCGCTCTGCGCGTTATTACATCGCTCTGCGCGTTATTACATCGCTCTGCGCGTTACTACATCGCTCTGTGCATTATTACTTTGCTCTGCGCGTCACTACATCGCTCTGCGCGTTATTACATCGCTCTGCGCGTTATTACATCGCTCTGCATGTTATTATATCGCTCTGCGCGTTATTACATCGCTCTGCGCGTTATTACATCGCTTTGCGCGTTATTACATCGCTCTGTGCATTATTACATCTCTCTGCGCGTTATTACACGGCTCTGCGCGTTATTACATCTCTCTGCGCGTTATTACATCGCTCTGCACGTTATTATATTACTCTGCGCGTTATTACATCGCTCTGCGCGTTATTATATTACTCTGCGTGTTATTACATCGCTCTGTGTGTTATTACATCGCTCTGCGCGTTATTACATGGCTCTGCGTGTTATTACATCGCTCTGTGTGTTATTACATCGCTCTGCGCGTTATTACATCGCTCTGCGCGTTATTACATCGCTCTGTGTGTTATTAAATCGCTATGCGCGTTATTACATCGCTCTGTGTGTTATTACATCGCTCTGCGCGTTATTACATGGCTCTGCGTGTTATTACATCGCTCTGCGCGTTATTACATCGCTCCGTGTGTTATTACATCGCTCTGTGTGTTATTACATCGCTCTGTGTGTTATTACATCGCTCTGTGTGTTATTACATCGCTCTGCGCGTTATTACATCGCTCTGCATGTTATTACATCGCTCTGCGCGTTATTACATCGCTCTGCGTGTTATTGCATCGCTCTGCGCGTTATTACATCGCTCTGCGCGTTATTACATGGCTCTGCGTGTTATTACATCGCTCTGCGCGTTATTACATCGCTCTGCGCGTTATTACTGCATCGCTCTGCGCGTTATTACATCGTTCTGCGCGTTATTACATCGCTCTGCGCGTTATTACATCGCTCTGCGCGTTATTACATCGCTCTGCGCGTTATTACATCGCTCTGCGCGTTATTACATCGCTCTGAGCGTTATTACATCGCTCTGCGCGTTATTACATCGCTCTGCGCGTTATTACATCGCTCTGCGCGTTATTACATCGCTCTGCGCGTTATTACATCGCTCTGCGCGTTATTACATCGCTCTGCGCGTTATTACACCGCTCCGCGCGTTATTACATCACTCTGTGTGTTATTACATCGCTCTGCGCGTTATTACATCGCTCTGCGCGTTATTACTGCATCGCTCTGCGCATTATTACATCGCTCTGTGTGTTATTACATCGCTCTGCGCGTTATTACATCGCTCTGCGCGTTATTATATTACTCTGCGCGTTATTACATCGCTCTGCGCGTTATTATATTACTCTGCGTGTTATTACATCGCTCTGTGTGTTATTACATCGCTCTGCGCGTTATTACATGGCTCTGCGTGTTATTACATCGCTCTGTGTGTTATTACATCGCTCTGCGCGTTATTACATCGCTCTGCGCGTTATTACATCGCTCTGTGTGTTATTACATCGCTCTGCGCGTTATTACATCGCTCTGTGTGTTATTACATCGCTCTGCGCGTTATTACATGGCTCTGCGTGTTATTACATCGCTCTGCGCGTTATTACATCGCTCCGTGTGTTATTACATCGCTCTGTGTGTTATTACATCGCTCTGTGTGTTATTACATCGCTCTGTGTGTTATTACATCGCTCTGCGCGTTATTACATCGCTCTGCATGTTATTACATCGCTCTGCGCGTTATTACATCGCTCTGCGTGTTATTGCATCGCTCTGCGCGTTATTACATCGCTCTGCGCGTTATTACATGGCTCTGCGTGTTATTACATCGCTCTGCGCGTTATTACATCGCTCTGCGCGTTATTACTGCATCGCTCTGCGCGTTATTACATCGTTCTGCGCGTTATTACATCGCTCTGCGCGTTATTACATCGCTCTGAGCGTTATTACATCGCTCTGTGCGTTATTACATCGCTCTGCGCGTTATTACATCGCTCTGCGCGTTATTACATCGCTCTGCGCGTTATTACATCGCTCTGCGCGTTATTACATCGTTCTGCGCGTTATTACATCGCTCTGCGCGTTATTACATCGCTCTGAGCGTTATTACATCGCTCTGTGCGTTATTACATCGCTCTGCGCGTTATTACATCGCTCTGCGCGTTATTACATCGCTCTGCGCGTTATTACATCGCTCTGCGCGTTATTACATCGCTCTGCGCGTTATTACATCGCTCTGCGCGTTATTACACCGCTCCGCGCGTTATTACATCACTCTGTGTGTTATTACATCGCTCTGCGCGTTATTACATCGCTCTGCGCGTTATTACTGCATCGCTCTGCGCGTTATTACATCGTTCTGCGCGTTATTACATCGCTCTGCGTGTTATTACATCGCTCTGCGCGTTATTACACCGCTCCGCGCGTTATTACATCACTCTGTGTGTTATTACATCGCTCTGTGCATTATTACATCGCTCTGTGTGTTATTACATCGCTCTGTGTGTTATTACATCGCTCTGTGTGTTATTACATCGCTCTGCGCGTTATTACATCGCTCCGCGCGTTATTACATCGCTCTGTGTGTTATTACATCGCTCTGCGCATTATTACATCGCTCTGCGCATTATTACATCGCTCTGTGCGTTATTACATCGCTCTGCGCGTTATTACATCGCTCTGCGCGTTATTACATCGCTCTGCGCGTTATTACATCGCTCTGCGCGTTATTACATCGCTCTGCGCGTTATTACATCGCTCTGCGCGTTATTACATGGCTCTGCGCGTTATTACATGGCTCTGCGCGTTATTACATCGCTCTGCGCGTTATTACATCGTTCTGCGCGTTATTACATCGCTCTGCGCGTTGTTACATCGCTCTGCGCGTTATTACATCGCTCTGCGCGTTATTACATCGCTCTGCGCGTTGTTACATCGCTCTGCGCGTTGTTACATCGCTCTGCGTGTTGTTACATCGCTCTGCGCGTTATTACATCGTTCTGTGCATTATTACATCGCTCTGCGTGTTATTACATTGCTCTGCGCGTTATTACATCGCTCTGCGCGTTATTACATCGCTCTGTGTGTTATTACATCGCTCTGCGCGTTATTACATCGCTCTGTGCGTTATTACATCGCTCTGTGTGTTATTACATCGCTCTGCGCGTTATTACATCGCTCTGCGTGTTATTACATCGCTCTGCGCGTTATTACATCGCTCTGCGCGTTATTACATCGCTCTGCGTGTTGTTACATCGCTCTGCGTGTTATTACATGGCTCTGCGCGTTATTACATCGCTCTGCGTGTTATTACATCGCTCTGCGTGTTATTACATCGCTCTGCGTGTTATTACATCGCTCTGCGCGTTATTACATGGCTCTGCGCGTTATTACATCGCTCTGCGCGTTATTACATCGCTCTGCGCGTTATTACATCGCTCGGTGTGTTATTACATCGCTCTGCATGTTATTATTACATCGCTCTGCGCGTTATTACATCGCTCTGCGCGTTATTACATCGCTCTGCGCGTTATTACATCGCTCTGCATGTTATTATTACATCGCTCTGCGCGTTATTACATCGCTCTGTGCGTTATTACATCGCTCTGCGCGTTATTACATCGCTCTGCGCGTTATTACATCGCTCGGTGTGTTATTACATCGCTCTGCATGTTATTATTACATCGCTCTGCGCGTTATTACATCGCTCTGTGCGTTATTACATCGCTCTGCGCGTTATTACATCGCTCTGCGCGTTATTACATCGCTCTGCGCGTTATTACATCGCTCTGCGCGTTATTACATCGCTCTGTGCATTATTATATCGCTCTGCGCGTTATTACATCGCTCTGCGCGTTATTACATCGCTCTGCGCGTTATTACATCGCTCTGTGTGTTATTACATCGCTCTGCGCGTTATTACATCGCTCTGCGCGTTATTACATCGCTCTGTGTGTTATTACATCGCTCTGAATGTTATTACATCGCTCTGCGCGTTATTACATCGCTCTGTGTGTTATTACATCGCTCTGCGCGTTATTACATCGCTCTGCGCATTACTACATCGCTCTGTGCAGGGCTGCCGACAGGGTGGGACAGCCGGGATAAGTGTCCCGGACCTGGTGGCTGCTGGTGCCCGGCCGGCGCTGCAAGTTGGGCCTGACCTCTGGCCTGGGGAGTGGGGGTATTTTTTAAATTTTATTTATAAAATGTGTTACCAGGAAGTAACACAGTGAGAGTTACCGCTCGTTTTCACGTATGTCCTGGGCACAGAGTTATACAATACCTGGTTACATTAAATGAATTGAATTCACAGATATTTCATACAATATAAATATTGGGGGGCGGGGGGGAGTATTTTTTATATGTATTAGGGGGGGTATTTTTATATGTATTGGGGGTATTTTTATATGTATTGGGGGTGGGGGTATTTTATAGATGTATTGAGGGTGGGGGTATTTTTTTTTTATTTGGGGTGGGGTATTGTTATATGTATTGGGGGTGAGGAGTATTTTTTATATGTATTGAGGGTGGGGGTATTTTTTATATGTATTGTGGGTGGGGGTATTTTTTATATGTATTGGGGGTGGGGGTATTTTTTATATGTATTGGGGGTGGGGTATTTTTTATATGTTTTGAGAGGGGGGGTATTTTTTATATGTATTGGGGTTGGGGGTATTTTTATATGTATTGGGGTGTATTTTTTTATATGTATTGAGGGTGGGGGTATTTTTTATATGTATTGTGGGTGGGGGTATTTTTTATATGTATTGGGGTGGGGGTATTTTTATATGTATTGGGGTGTATTTTTTTATATGTATTGAGGGTGGGGGTATTTTTTATATGTATTGTGGGTGGGGGTATTTTTTATATGTATTGGGGTGGGGGTATTTTTATATGTATTGGGGTGTATTTTTTTATATGTATTGTGGGTGGGGGTATTTTTTATATGTATTGTGGGTGGGGGTATTTTTATATGTATTGGGGGTTGAGGTATTTTTTATATGTATTGTGGGTGGGGGTATTTTTTATATGTATTGTGGGTGGGGGTATTTTTATATGTATTGGGGGTTGAGGTATTTTTTATATGTATTGGGGGTGGGGGTATTTTTATATGTATTGGGGGTTGAGGTATTTTTTATATGTATTGGGGGTTGAGGTATTTTTTATATGTATTGTGGGTGGGGGTATTTTTATATGTATTGGGGGTGGGGGTATTTTTATATGTATTGGGGGTTGAGGTATTTTTTATATGTATTGGGGGTGGGGGTATTTTTATATGTATTGGGGGTTGAGGTATTTTTTATATGTATTGGGGGTGGGGTATTTTTTATATGTATCGGGGGGTGGGGGTATTTTTTATATGTATTGTGGGTGGGGGTATTTTTTATATGTATTGTGGGTGGGGGTATTTTTTATATGTATTGTGGGTGGGGTATTTTTTATATGTATTGTGGGTGGGGGTATTTTTATATGTATTGGGGGTGGGGGTATTTTTTATATGTATTGGGGGTGGGGTATTTTTTATATGTATCGGGGGGTGGGGGTATTGTTATGTATTGGGGGGTGTATTTTTATATGTATGTATGTACCGTAATGGCCCGAATATAGCGCGACCTCGCACATAATACGACCCCTATAGTTTTTAAGGTGTTCTACATGAAAAATAAAAGTGTTAGGCTGCGCATATAATACGAGTGCAGCTTTCGGAAGGACATTTTTAGGAAAAAAACATAGCACTATATTCCGACCAATTCAGTATATCTTTATTTATATATCGCCATAAACGCACATAGTAATATACGTGATAATCATATAAATAACAAACAATACAAATAACAGAACATGGGAATAAGTGCTTCAGATTTAATGTTACATTGTGGAAAAGGAGTCCCTGCTCCGAAGAGCTTACAGTCTAATTGGTAGGTAGAACGTACAGAGACAGTAGGAGGGCGTTCAGGTAAGTGCGTCTGCAGGGGGCCAAGCTTTATGTATCATGTGTATAGTATTAGCCACGGTGCTACTCATATGCTTCTTTGAGCCTTGGGTCTTAAAGGTGGATAGAGAGGGTGCTAGTCGGGTACTGAGGGGAAGGGCATTCCAGAGGTGCGGGGCAGAAAGTGAGAGAGGTTTAAGGCGGGAGAAGGCTTTAAATACAAAGTGGGTAGAGAGAAGACTTCCTTGAGAAGAGCGCAAGAGTCGGGATGGTGCATAGCGAAAAATTAGGCCTAAAATTTTGGGTTGGGGCAGAAATTAGGGCTGAGATGTAAGGAGGGGCAGAAAACTGTAAAGCTTTAAAAGTGAGGAGGAGAATTGAGTGTGAGATGTGGGATTTGATAGGAAGCCAGGACAGGGATTTCAGCATGGGAGACACTGAGACAGATTTAGGAAAGAGTATAGTGAGTCTGGCAGCAGCGTTTAGGATAGATTGTAGGGGAGACAGGTGAGAGGCAGGAAGGCCGGACAGCAGGAGGTTATAGTAATCGAGACGGGAGAGAATGAGGGCCTGAGTCAGAGTTTTAGTAGTCGAGTAACAGAGGAACGGGCGTATCTTTGTTATATTGCGGAGGAAAAAGTGACAGGTTTTAGATACGTTCTGAATGTGAGACGAGTCGAGTGTGACCCCTAAGCAGCGTGCTTGGGCTACTGGGTGAATGATAGTACTTCTAACAGTAATGTGGAAGGAGGTAGTAGGGCCAGGTTTGGGAGGAAGTATGAGGAGCTCTGTTTTTGCCATGTTAAGTTTAAGTTGGCGGATGGTCATCCAGGATGATATCGCAGAAAGACATTCAGAAACTTTGGTCTGTACAGCAGGTGTAAGGTCAGGGGTTGAAAAATGCATTTGTGTGTCATCAGCATAGAGGTGATATTTAAACCCAAGAGATGTGATTAGGTCACCTAGAGAAAGTGTGTACAGAGAAAAAAGAAGAGGTCCCAGGAAAGAGCCCTGGGGTACCCCCACAGAGAGATCGATAGAGGAGGAGGAGGTGTTAGCAAAAGAGACACTGAAAGTATGATGGGAGAGGTATGAGGAGATCAAGGATAGAGCTTTGTTCTGAATACCAAGAGTATGGAGAATGTGAAGGAGAAGAGGGTGGTCCATGGTGTCACATGCTGCAAAGAGGTCGAGTAATATGAGCAGAGTGTAATGACCTCTGTCTTTCGCAGCATGGAGGTCATCCGTTATTTTAGTGAGAGCTGTTTCAGTGGAGTGAGCAGTGCGGAAGCCAGATTGTAGAGGGTCTAGAAGAAAATGGGTGTTGAGAAAGTGGAGCAAGCGAGAGAATACAAGACGTTCAAGGAGATTAGAGGCAAAAGGCAGGAGGTAGACAGGTCGATAGTTAGAAAGACAGGTCAAGCTTGCTGTTTTTGAGTAATGGTATAAATGTTGCATGTTTGAAGGAGGATGGAAAGGTACCAGAGTAGAGGGAGGAGTTAAAAATGTGTGTGAGCATAGGGATTATAGTAGGAGCAAAAGGTTTTAGGAGATGGGAGGGAATAGGGTCAAGAGGGAGGGTGGTAGAGGGAGAAGAGGAGATCAGCAATGACACATCCTCCGAGACAGCGGAAAAAGAGTCAAGGAAGGCAGGAGGAGAGTTAGGAAGCGGTGTAGGATGGGAGGAGGAAACAGGGGGGATGTTCTGACGTATGGATTCCACCTTTTCATTAAAATGATCAGCAAAGTCCTGAGGTGAGATGGAGGAAGAAGAAGAGGCAGCTGAGGATGGTTTGAGTAGCGAGTCAAAGACAGAGAAGAGTCGGCGTGGGTTAGACTTGTGTGTGTTGATTAGTGAAGAAAAGTAGGTTTGTTTAGCCTGGGAGAGGGCAGAGGTGAAACAGCATAACATACATTTGTAGTGAAGGAAGTCTGCGATAGTGTGAGATTTCCTCCAGAGGCGTTCAGAGGAACGAGTGGAGTAACGCAGCATGCGCGTGTGGGAATTTAGCCGGGGTCTGGGGTTAGAAGGGTGAGGACAGCAGAGAGAAAGCGGGGCATGTAGATAAAGAGAGGAGAATAAGGCAGAGTTTTAGTTCCTGACCAGGTTGTCAGGGTCTGGAGCAGAACTGAGAGAGAAGAGGGAGGAGCGTAAAGTAGAATCAAAGGCTGGTAGGTTAATAGAGCGCAGGTTTCTGCAGAAACGAGGGCGAGATGGAGATGGAGAAGGGGAGAAGCAAGAGAGAGAGAATGAGATGAGGTGATGGTCAGAGAGAGGAAAGGGGGAAATGGAGAAATCAGAGAGAGAAAAGTTTTTAGTGAAAACCAGGTCTAGATAGTGGCCATCCTTGTGGGTGCTGGCTGCAGTCCACTGTTGAAGGCCAAAAGAAGAGGTTAGAGAGAGAAAGCGGGAAGCCCAAGGGAGAGAGGGGTCATCTATGTGGCAGTTGAAGTCCCCAAGGAGAAGAACAGGGGAGTCTGAGGAGAGAAAGAAAGAGAGCCAGGATTCAAAGTGAGAGAGAATGGCAGAAGGGGGATGAGTAGAGGACGGTGGATGATAGATGACCGCTACGTGGACAGGGAGAGGAGAGAAGATCTGGACAGTGTGAGCCTCAAAGGAGGGGAAAGCAAGAGAGGGAGGAATAGGAAGGGTTCAGTAATGGCAGATAGAGGAGAGAAGGAGCCCCACGCCTCCACCCCTGCCATCAGGGCGTGGAGTGTAGGAGAAAGAAACGCCACCATAGGAGAGGGCAGCTTCCAGAGCAGAGTCAGACTGAGTGAGCCAGGTCTCAGTTATAGCAAATAGGAGCAGAAAGTGAGAGAGAAAGAAGTCATGCACAGAGAGGAACTTGTTAGAAAGGGAGCGAGCATTCCAAAGGGCACAGGAGAAAGGGAGAGAGGAGGGAGGGTGTCAGGGGATGGGTATGAGGTTGTAGGGGTTGACACCAGATGGAGTAGAAGTTGCATTTGGCAGGCGAGGATGAGCGCATGTAGAAATAAGACAGGGACCAGGATTGGGAGAGATATCCCCAGCGTATTTTTTTTATATGTATTGGGGGGGTGGGGGTATTTTTTATATATATTGGGGATGTGGGGGTATTTGTTATATGAATTTGGAGTGGGGGTATTTTTTATATGTATTGGGGTGGGGTATTTTTTATATGTATTGGAGGGGTTGGGTATTTTTTATATGTATTGGAGGGTGGGGTATTTTTTATATGTATTGGAGGGTGGGGTATTTATTATATGTATTGGAGGGTGGGGTATTTATTATATGTATTGGAGGGTGGGGGATTTATTATATGTATTGGAGGGTGGGGGTATTTTATATATGTATTGGGGGAGGTTTTTTTAAAATATATATTGGGGGTGGGTGTATTTTATATGTATTGGGGGAGTATTGTATATGTTTTTGGCGGTCGGGGTGGGTGTATTTTTATTACGTGTGGGGGGTGGGGTTATATATATTTAGGGCGGAAGTGTTTTTTGGTATGTATTTTGTAGGGGGGATTGAGTGATAGTGGGGTAATTGACGGAAGGTGGGGGCGAGTGAGAGGAGAGAGGGGAGGAGGGAGTGAGAGGAATAGAGGGAGTAAGAGTGAGACGCAGGGGAGAGAAATACATATGAGGCAGGGGGATGAGTGAGAGGGGGTGAGTGAGGAAGGAGTGCGACGGAGGGGAGAGAAATACATGGGAAGAGGGTGGGAAATAGTCTAGAGGTGTCTCTCGTGAGGTGTTAAAAGGAGGATGGGGCTCGCAATATCGCGGGGGGTAGGGGAGCCCAGATGTAACTCAAGTCCTGGGCCCCAGGAAATCTGCCTGCGGCCCTGGCTCTGTGTGTTATTGTTACATCCAAGTAACAAAAGGGATCACAATGAACTGAATGCAGGGTGCAAAAGAAACAAAGAGGACCTAGAATACTATAAAAATGTGTTCCAGCACTCACTGACTGATAGAATACTATAAAACATGGGAGTATGCCAAAATAAAAAACTTTTAATAATAGAAGCACAAAATATATAAGTTGGAACAATGCAAGTGAAAATCACACAAGTACAAAAATGACCCTATAAATGCATACAATGTGGGGGAACGATACAGGGGAAGGGGAAAAGACAGGGGAAACCACAATGGGGAAGTGGGGGGGTGGGGGGAGACAAGAAGGGGGTGGGGAAGGGATATAGGGGGGCAACGGTTCGGGGTTAAGACCCCTTCCTCAGGCCCATTCCCTCAGGTACAATAGGACCAAAAGTACTATAGTAATTTATCCCCATTTAATTTGTAAGTCGCCTGTTTATTCTTGCATCCCAAATGCATAACCTTACATTTATCTGTTTTAAACCTCATCTGCCATTTACCTGCCCACGTTTCCAGTCTCTCCAAGTCCTTCTGAAGAGAAATTACATCCTGCTATGATTCTATTACCTTACACAATTTAGTGTCATTAGAAATATGGAGACTTTAATAAACAAGTTAAAAAGCAGGGGTCCCAGTACCGATCCTTGAGGTACTCCACTCACGACCTTAACCCAACCTGAAAAAGTTCCATTTATGACAACCTTCTGTTGTCTGTCCTTTAACCAGTTTTCAATCCAGGTGCATATATTTTTACGGAGTCCATTTTGCTTTATTTTGTACACCAACCTCTTGAGTGAAACCATATCAAAAGCCTTTGCAAAATCTAAGTAGACCACATCAACTGCATTACCCTGGTCTAAATTCCTACTTACCTCCTCAAAGAAACAAATAAGGTTAGTTTGGCAAGATCTATCCTTCATAAATCCATGCTGACTATTACTAATAATTTTGTTTACCATTAGGTAATCCTGAATATTATCCCGTATTAAACCTTCAAGTAGTTTCCCTACTATTGAAGTCAGGCTTACAGATCTGTAATTCCCCGGTTGTGATCTAACTCCCTTTTTAAATATAGGCACCACATCTGCTTTACGCCAATCTTGTGGTACTAAGCCTGTGGAAATAGAGTCCATGAATATTAAACGTATTGGTTTGGCTATTACTGAGCTTAACTCCTTGAGAACTCTTGGATATATGCCATCGGGGCCAGGTGCCTTATTAACTTTCATTTTTTCAAGCCGCTTATGAACTTCTTCCTCAGTTAACCAATTGGTCATTAATATGGAGGTTGTGGCTTCCTCCTGCGGCAATACTATTGAACCTGATTCTTCCCTGGTAAACACAGAGGCAAAGAATTTGTTTAATACCTCAGCTTTTTCCTTATCTCCAATAATCTGCCTACCCATCTCACACTGAAAGGGTCCTATATTTTCTTTTCTCATTTTTTTGTTATTAAGGTACTTAAAGAACTTTTTAGGGTTGACCTTACTTTCTATTGCAATCCTTTTTTCATTATCCATTTTTGATAATTTGATTGCTCTTTTGCAATTTTTGTTACATTCCTTATAATTCTGATACGATGTCTCTGTCCCTTCTGACTTAAAGAATCTAAACACCTTCCTCTTCTTGTCCATTTCCTCCCCTACCTGTTTATTTAGCCACATTGTTTTTGACTTATTTCTTTTATACAGTACTTATTACTCAAGGGTATACACTGATAAGTGTGCTTTTCTAACAATGTTTTAAAGACTGCCCATTTATCTTCTACATTTTTCCCTGCAAAAACATCATCTCATTGTATTACTACTAGATTAGAACTCAGTTTATTCAAATCTGCCTTTCTAAAGTTTAAGGTCTTTGTTGAACCCAAGTAATCTGTTTTTTGATAATTTATTTCAAATGAGACCATGTTATGATCACTGTTACCCAAATGTTCCAGGACTTGAATATTTGCTATTACTTCAACATTGTTTGATATGACCAAATCCAGTATTGCCCCTCTCTTGGTTGGTTCCTCAATAATTTGGGTCATATAATTGTCTTTAAGCACCCCCAAAAACCTGTTTCCTTTTGTTGTAACGCTAATCTCATTGCCCCAGTCTATGTCTGGATAATTAAAATCCCCCATTATGCAAACATGACCCAGTTTTGATGCCTTCTCCATTTGCAAAAGTATTTTAGCTTCCTCAATCTCACAGATATTTGGTGGTTTATAGCATATTCCCACAAACATTTTCTTTATACTTTTACCTCCACTGCTAATTTCTATCCACAAGCTCTCTACATTTTCATCATTCCCTTCATAGACATCATCCCTTATAATAGGTTTTAGATCTGGTTTAACATATAGACATACTCCACCTCCTCTTCTATTTGTTCGATCCTTCCGAAAAAGAGATTAACCCTCTAAATTAACTGTCCAGTCATGAGTTTCATCCCACCATGTTTCAGTAATGCCTATGATATCATACTGCTCCCTTGCAGCTATTAATTCAAGCTCCCCCATTTTATCTGTCAGGCTTCTTGCATTAGCAAGCACGCATTTAAGTTTTTTTTCAGCCTGTACTATTATCTTATCTGCTCCTTCCTTTCTGCTCCCACTTGGTTTAGTCTTTAGACGTTTTTTACATCGCTAAATAGTTTTACATCGTTCTGCGTGTTATCACATCGCTCTGCGAGTTATTACATCACTTTGCGAGTTATCATATCGCTCTGTGCGTTATTATATTGCTCTGCGTGTTGTTGCATCTCTGCGATTTATTACATTGATCTGCGAGTTATTACATCTCTGCGACTTATTACATCGCTCTGCGAGTTATTACATCGCTCTGCGAGTTATTACATCGATCTGCGAGTTATTACATCTCTGCAAGTTATTGTTATTACATCGCTCTGCGGGTTATTACATCGCTCTGCGGGTTATTACATCACTACGAGTTATTACATCGATCTGCGAGTTATTACATCAACCTGCGAGTTATTACATCAATCTGCGAGTTATTACATCAACCTGCGAGTTATTACATCAACCTGCGAGTTATTACATCAATCTGCGAGTTATTACATCAATCTGCGAGTTATTACATCAGTCTGCGAGTTATTACATCAATCTGCGAGTTATTACATCAATCTGTGAGTTATTACATCAATCTGCGAGTTATTACATCGATCTGCGAGTTATTACATCAATCTGCGAGTTATTACATCAATCTGCGGGTTATTACATCAATCTGCGAGTTATTACATCAATCTGCGAGTTATTACATCAATCTGCGAGTTATTACATCAACCTGCGAGTTATTACATCAGTCTGCGAGTTATTACATCAATCTGCGAGTTATTACATCAATCTGTGAGTTATTACATCAATCTGCGAGTTATTACATCAACCTGCGAGTTATTACATCAATCTGCGAGTTATTACATCAATCTGCGAGTTATTACATCGATCTGTGAGTTATTACATTGATCTGCGAGTTATTACATCGATCTGCGAGTTATTACATCTCTGCGAGTTATTACATCAACCTGCGAGTTATTACATCAACCTGCGAGTTATTACATCAATCTGCGAGTTATTACATCAATCTGCGAGTTATTACATCGATCTGCGAGTTATTACATCGCTCTGCGAGTTATTACATCGATCTGCGAGTTATTACATCAATCTGCGAGTTATTACATCAATCTGCGAGTTATTACATCGATCTGCGAGTTATTACATCAACCTGCGAGTTATTACATCGATCTGTGAGTTATTACATCAATCTGCGAGTTATTACATCGCTCTGCGGGTTATTACATCGCTCTGCGAGTTATTACATCAATCTGCGAGTTATTACATCAACCTGCGAGTTATTACATCGATCTGCGAGTTATTACATCGCTCTGCGGGTTATTACATCACTACGAGTTATTACATCGCTCTGTGAGTTATTACATCGATCTGCGAGTTATTACATCGATCTGCAAGTTATTACATCAATCTGCGAGTTATTACATCAACCTGCGAGTTATTACATTGCTCTACGCATTATTACATCGCTCTGTATGTTTTTACAACGCTTTGCAATTTATTACATTGCTGCACAAGTTATAACATTGCTCTGCGAAATATTACATTGCTTTGCGCGTTATTGCATCGCTCTGCGAGTTATTACATCACTCTGCTAGTTATATCGCTCGGTATGTTATTACATTGCTTTACACATTATTACATTGTTCTGCGAGTTATTACATCACGCTGCGTGTTATTATATCTCTGCGCATTATTACATCGCTCTGCACATTATTACATCGCTCTGCACATTATTACATCGCTCTGCACATTATTACATCGCTCTGCACATTATTACATCGTACTGCGCATTATTACATCACTGTGCGCATTATTACATCGCTCTGCACATTATTACATCGTACTGCGCATTATTACATCGCTCTGCGCATAATTACATCGCTCTGCGCATTATTACATCGCTCTGCACATTATTACATCGCTCTGCACATTATTACATCGTACTGCGCATTATTACATCACTGTGCGCATTATTACATCGCTCTGCACATTATTACATCGTACTGCGCATTATTACATCGCTCTGCGCATAATTACATCGCTCTGCGCATTATTGCATCGCTCTGCACATTATTACATCGCTCTGCGCATTATTACATCACTGTGCGCATTATTACATCGCTCTGCACATTATTACATCGTACTGCGCATTATTACATCGCTCTGCGCATTATTACATCGCTCTGCGCATTATTACATCGCTCTGCGCATTATTACATCGCTCTGCGCATTATTACATCGCTCTGCACATTATTACATCGCTCTGCACATTATTACATCGCACTGCGCATTATTACATCGCTCTGCATATTATTACATCGCACTGCGCATTATTACATCGCACTGCGCATTATTACATCACTGTGCGCATTATTACATCGCTCTGCACATTATTACATCGTACTGCGCATTATTACATCGCTCTGCGCATAATTACATCGCTCTGCGCATTATTGCATCGCTCTGCACATTATTACATCGCTCTGCGCATTATTACATCGCTCTGCGCATTATTACATCGCTCTGCGCATTATTACATCGCTCTGCGCATTATTACATCGCTCTGCGCATTATTACATCGCTCTGCACATTATTACATCGCTCTGCGCATTATTACATCTTACTGCGCATTATTACATCGCTCTGCACATTATTACATCGCTCTGCACATTATTACATCGCTCTGCACATTATTACATCGCTCTGCACATTATTACATCGCTCTGCGCATTATTACATCGTACTGCGCATTATTACATCGCTCTGCACATTATTACATCGCTCTGTGCATTATTACATTGCTCTGCGAGTTATTACATCGCTGTGTGTGGTTTTACATCGCTCTGCGAGTTATGACATTGCTCTGCGCATTATTACATCGCTCTGCGAGTTATTACATTGCACTGCGAGTTATTACATCGCTCTGTGTGTTATTACATTGCACTGCGTGTTATTACATCGCTCTGCGTATTTTAACATGGCTCTGTGAGTATTACATTGCTCTGCGAGTGATTATATCGCTCTGCGCAATATTACATCGCTGTGTGTGTTTGTAAATCGCTCTGCGTGTTATTACGTTGCTGTGCGTTTTATAACATCGCTCTGCGCATTATTACATCACTATGTTTTTTACATTGCTTTGCAGGTTATTACATCGCTCTGAGAGTTATTACATCGCTCTGTACATTATTACATCACTGTGCGTTATTACATTGCTCTGTGAGTTATTACATCGCTCTGCGTGTTATTACATCGCTCTGAGCGTTGTTTTTACATCGCTCTGCGTGTTATTACATCGCTCTGCGAGTTATTACATCGCTCTGCATGTTATTATTACATCGCTCTGCATGTTATTATTACATCGCTCTGCGAGTTATTATATCGCTCTGCATGTTATTATTACATCGCTCTGCGAGTTATTATTACATCGCTCTGCATGTTATTACATCGCTCTGCGAGTTATTATATCGCTCTGCATGTTATTATTACATCGCTCTGCGAGTTATTATATCGCTCTGCATGTTATTATTACATCGCTCTGCGAGTTATTATATCACTCTGCATGTTATTATTACATGGCTCTGCAAGTTATTATATCGCTCTGCATATTATTATTACATCGCTTTGCGAGTTACTACATCGCTCTGCGAGTTATTATATCGCTCTGCATGTTTTTATTACATCGCGCGAGTTATTATATCGCTCTGTATGTTATTATTACATCGCTCTGCATGTTATTATTACATCGCTCTGCATGTTTTTATTACATCGTTCTGCGAGTTATTATATCGATCTGTGAGTTATTATTACATCGCTCTGCATGTTATTAAATTGCTTTGCGCATTATGACTTTGCTCGCGAGTTATTACATTGCTGTGCGTGTTTTTACATTGCTCTGTACGTTATTACATCACTGCGCGCAATTACATTGCTCTGCGCGTTATTACATAGCTCTGCGAGTTATTACATTGCTCTGCGCGTTATTACATAGCTCTGCGAGTTATTACATTGCTCTGCGCGTTATTACATAGCTCTGCGAGTTATTACATTGCTCTGCGCGTTATTACATAGCTCTGCGAGTTATTACATTGCTCTGCGCGTTATTACATAGCTCTGCGAGTTATTACATTGCTCTGCGTGTTATTACATAGCTGTGCATTTTATTGCTTTTTATCTATTTATGTCTCTGTATATATATACTCCTGAAGAAGGTCCTTTTGGGGACCAAAGCGTCAGCTTATCAAGTGTTTTATGGGATAATAAACACTATTAACACAATTTTTGTGTCCAGTGCCTACACTACTTTCTATATATGTATATAAATTGCATTCGTTGCTTTAGATGATTAGGAATACTGCACTTTGCCGGAATAAAATGATGATTATTTTTTAATGTGTTCAATTTGGGGCAACATGCCTTGAACCTGATTTCGGAAAGATTGATATAATATATATGTGGCAAAATGTGAGACTTTCCCCGCCCCCCCCCGCCCCCCGCTCCCCCCGCTCCCCCCGCTCCCCCCGCTCCCCCCGCTCCCCTCATGGTTAAGAAGAAAGAGATGCTAAGAATAATTCAAAGGGAATAACGCATAACTAGGTTCATTCTCGCCCCAAGAGCTTACACTCCACAAGGGAAGCATATTACGTCAATGTGCCTAGAATTTCGAAGTCAGTGCGTTGAGGAACTGTTTCTTTGTCCCTGAAAGGGTTATCAGGGCAGCGCTTCCCCAAACGCATCGTGGGATAAGCGGCAAAGAGGTTTTGATCCAGTGCCAGAGTGCGGTGACGTCAGGCGCTCGCCTGTGCCAAGAAATGTCACATTTCCTGATATAAGGAGCGGTAACATTGAGCTATGGGGTGATAGGTGTTTCAGCCTTAAAAAGGTGGCGGTTTCTGCCTTTCATGTGGGAGACGCTCTCCCGTCCAACATCTGCTCTCCTGCGCCGACTATGGGGCCTTTGCACTAAGCGCCGGGGAAAAGAAACCGCCAGGGTTTTAAAATTGCCATTTTTGACAGCGTTGCTATCACGGTGCAGAAAGCCCCGAATACCAGTGATAGCAACATTTGCAAAACTGGCGAGTAGCCGGCGCCGTGAAGATCGCCCCTCTGAAGAGAGCTCACCCGACGACTTAATTCTGCTGCAGAGAGAGAGAGACGCCTCTCCCTGCGCAAATCTTGCTCCAAAAATCCAGATGCGTAGGAACCACCCAAGGACCCCCAGACACACACGGGGACCACCCAAGGACCCCCAGACACACGCTGGGATCAAATGCATTGTAAGGAACCCCAACCCTCTCTAATAGCGTGTCTGAGATCAGATGCATTGTAAGGAACCCCAACCCTCTCTAATAGCGCGTCAGAGATCAGATACATTGTAAGGAACCCCAACCCTCTCTAATAGCATGTCTGAGATCAGATGCATGGTAAGGAACCCCAACCCTCTCTAATAGCGCGTCTGAGATCAGATGCATTGTAAGGAACCCCAACCCTCTCTAATACCGCGTCAGAGATCAGATGCATTGTAAGGAACCCCAACCCTCTCTAATAGCGCGTCTGAGATCAGATGCATTGTAAGGAACCCCAACCCTCTCTAATAGCGCGTCAGAGATCAGATGCATTGTAAGGAACCCCAACCCTCTCTAATAGCGCGTCTGAGATCAGATGCATGGTAAGGAACCCCAACCCTCTCTAATAGCGCGTCTGAGATCAGATGCATTGTAAGGAACCCCAACCCTCTCTAATAGCGCGTCTGAGATCAGATGCATTGTAAGGAACCCCAACCCTCTCTAATAGCGCGTCTGAGATCAGATGCATTGTAAGGAACCCCAACCCTCTCTAATAGCGCGTCAGAGATCAGATACATTGTAAGGAACCCCAACCCTCTCTAATAGTGTGGCTGAGATCAGATGCATTGTAAGGAACCCCAACCCTCTCTAATAGCGCGTCTGAGATCAGATGCATTGTAAGGAACCCCAACCCTCTCTAATAGCGCGTCTGAGATCAGATGCATTGTAAGAAACCCCAACCCTCTCTAATAGCACCTCTGAGATCAGATGCATTGTAAGGAACCCCAACCCTCTCTAATAGCGCGTCTGAGATCAGATGCATTGTAATGAACCCCAACCCTCTCTAATAGCGCGTCTGAGATCAGATGCATTGTAAGGAACCCCGACCCTCTCTAATAGCGCGTCTGAGATCAGATGCACTGTAAGGAACCCCAACCCTCTCTAATAGCGCGTCTGAGATCAGATACATTGTAAATTCTTCTGTATTTGTAAGCATTTTGAAATTACCTTAAAATTACAGGGAACCCTTTAGGGGCGCCCGGGGAACCCCTGTGTAAAACCCTGAGATAGATACACTGTAGATATAGATAGATAGGACAGACATAGATGGATAGATATTTCTGCCCTAAATGGGACCTCCCAGTTAGAGTCTCAGACACAGAAAACGAGTTACAGATTTGTTCTTGTGAGAGTTGCAGAATTCCTCATATAAAGCCCTGAGGCCCCGCGCTGCAGGAGTTAAATATATCTATATATATATATTTATATGACACAGCCAGAGACACAACTCCGCTCCTTTTATTCTTCCCAGCGGCTCCACTACAGGGGACCCCGTATCAGGAATTCCACTAAGTCTAGACATGCAAAGCCGTCACACCCAGGCACACAATGACACAACTACACTGTCACACCGATGCACACAACTACAATGTCACACCGCTACACTGTCACACTGATACACAAAACTACACTGTCACACAGCTACACTGTCACACCGATACAAACAGCTAAACTGTCACACCAATACACAAAACTACATTGTAACACAGATACCCACAACTACACTGTCACAAGATACACACAGCTACTCTGTCACACCGATACACACAGCTAGACTGTCACACCGATACACACAGCTAGACTGTCACACCGATACACACAGCTACACTGTCACACCGATGCACACAACTACACTGTCACACAGATACACACAGCTACATTGTCACACAGATACACACAGCTACACTGTCACACCGATACACACAGCTACACTGTCACACCGATACACACAGCTACACTGTCGCACCGATACACACAGCGACACTGTCACACGATTTACACAGCTACACTTTCGCACCGATACACACAGCTACACTGTCGCACCGATACACACAGCTACACTGTTGCACCGATACACACAGCGACACTGTCGCACCGATACACACAGCTACACTGTCGCACCGATACACACAGCGACACTGTCGCACCGATACACACAGCGACACTGTCGAACCGATACACACAGCTACACTGTCGCACCGATACACACAGCGACACTGTCGCACCGATACACACAGCGACACTGTCGCACCGATACACACAGCGACACTGTCACACAGATACACACCGATACACACAGCTACATTGTCACACAGATACAGACAGCAATACTGTCACAATGACACCGCTACATTGTCACACAGACACCGCTACACTGTCACACCGATACACACAGCTACACTGTCACAACGATACACACAGCTACACTGTCACACAGATACACACTGATACACTCAGCTACACTCTCACACAGATACACTCAGCTACACGATCACACCGATACACACAGCTACACTGTCACACCGATACACACAGCTACACACTGATACACTGTCACACCGATACGCACAACTGGATGGATGATGCAGCGAGAGAGCTGATCCTATAACCTCTCCCTGTAACTCCTCCCCTAACTGCTCCTATAACCGCTCCCTATAACTCCTCCCCTAACTGCTCCTATAACCTCTCCCTGTAACTCCTCCCCTAACTGCTCCTATAACCGCTCCCTATAACTCCTCCCCTAACTGCTCCTATAACCTCTCCCTGTAACTCCTCCCCTAACTGCTCCTATAACCGCTCCCTATAACTCCTCCCCTAACTGCTCCTATAACCGCTCCCTATAACTCCTCCCCTAACTGCTCCTATAACCGCTCCCTATAACTCCTCCCCTAACTGCTCCTATAACCGCTCCCTATAACTCCTCCCCTAACTGCTCCTATAACCGCTCCCTATAACTCCTCCCCTAACTGCTCCTATAACCGCTCCCTATAACTCCTCCCCTAACTGCTCCTATAACCGCTCCCTATAACTCCTCCCCTAACTGCTCCTATAACCGCTCCCTATAACTCCTCCCCTAACTGCTCCTATAACCGCTCCCTATAACTCCTCCCCTAACTGCTCCTATAACTCCTCCCATAACTGATCCTTAAAACCGCTGGGTGTAGCATATAAAAAAAACACGCAAAAGGTTGTGAGTTCAATTGCAGCCTCAGCCTCTTACTCTCTCCGCCCCCGACACCGCGCGTCTCCCTGTTTCGTTATCGGTAGTACATTGGCAGCGTCATAATTGCGCAGCAGAGGTGGCTGCAGTTTAATTCCCTCACTATTAGCCCAGACCACAGCGAATGTGTATCTCAGTCTCCCCGACTGCTCCTCTCCCGTCTCAGATATCCGTCTACTCTTCTCCCTAATAATGAAAGCGATTGTTCTTATATCTCCGTCCTTTGGCGTCTCTTATTGTCAGTTATAATTCTGTCAGTAACTCAATTCCTGATGTCTCGAGCAGCTCACCGCCGGCTTCCCCGGGAGGAGACGCTCCACGTATTGGAATTTTAGCCCTCGGGGAAATTGTGGTTTTTTTCCCTCTCTTTATTTCCTTTTTATCTTCTGTTTTTGCTTTCAACTAGTTTTTTTTTTTTTTAAATCCGACCGCGGGTCTTTTAAATATGGCCGCCGATAGGAGATGCCTGCTAACTGTTTCCTTTTCACCTCCCTTTTTTTTTAACCCAGGCTGTGCTGAGAAATCTGTTAGAGTGGGCGGGCGCACGACGCAGAGGCGTGGCGGACGCGTCGTCGCGCCGGTTCACCCTCATTGGCTGAACCCGCTGACGTAACGCAGCCGACGCCGCGAAAAAAAAACTTAAAAAGTTTGTCGGCTATAAATTCTGCCGCGTGGTCGCTCTGAATCGTGTGCACTGCGGCTGCTGCACGTCGTTTGCGCCGCGCTCGCGCTGTGGACGCGGCCTAGTCTGGCAGGCAGAAGCTTGCCAGGTTGTCCAGGTTAAAATGGAGAAGAAGCAACAGGTGACGCACGGAGTGCTCATTTGCATGTCATTACCCAGAATCCCTGGCTGCAATGGAAGCACTAGTATGCTAGCAGATAAAGGGGAAGGGCAGGGTTGTGGGCCTGTCTGAGACATGAGAATGTGGCCACATGTCATATTTTTATTTGCCGTACTCAGTACGGTTGGGGTTTTTTGTCACTTCTTTTACTCACTATAACTTATTTAATGTGTGGCTAATGTGAGGGTAATATCAGCAGCATCTGTATACTGTATACAGTATATGTTTTTATGGGTTTGCTGTGACTGTGCATGGGACGCCGGGATAGTGAGGGTAGTGGCGGAGATTAGTCGCAGTTTGCCGTTTTTTTGGTTCCACGCGGGCATCACGGCAGACGGTACACATTCCTCCGTACCACTTTGTAGCCCCGCCCTGATGTCAGTCCTCGGGTGCACGGTCTCACTCCCCGGTTCATGATACAAGGATTCAGGACACTGAGACGGTAACATTTACCTGATCATTACAAAGTTTCTGTGGACATTGCAGGATTTATTTGCACTTTCTTGGAGCATCGGTCTTGGGAGTTTATTCTCCGTTTGCAGCTGTATACTGTATACAGGCATACTCCGCATTAACGTACGCAATGGGACCGGAGCATGTATGTGAAGCGAAAATGTACTTAAAGTGAAGCACTGCCTTTTCCCACTTATTGATGCATGTACTGTACTGCAATCGTTATATACGTGCATAACTGATGTAAATAACGCGTGTGTAACAGGCTCTATAGTCTCCCCGCTTGTGCACAGCTTCGGTACAGGTAGGAGTCTCCCCGCTTGTGCACAGCTTCGGTACAGGTAGGAGTCGGTATTGCTGTTCAGGACGTGCTGACAGGCGCATGCGCGAGCTGCCGTTTGCCTATTGGGCGATATGTCCTTACTCGCGAGTGTACTTAAAGTGAGTGTCCTTAAACCGGGGTATGCCTGTATAGCTGACGTTTAAAAAAATATATAAAATAGTGGTTCTAATTTAAAATAAATTATCTACGTTTGTTAAATGTTTGCGCTCTCCTTACTGCCCGGCAGAACGATACAAGCGATGTGTATACTAGCAAAACAGAATATTTGGAAGAAAGGGATTGTATGTTTTAGATCAGGGGTGGACAACCTTTTTTTTTTTTTCAGGCACAAATTAATGAGGATAATAAAATATTACAAAAATTTTTTTTTATTAAGAAGAAAATTCTTTTTTCATTGATTTTTTTTGACATAGGATTGAAGCGGGGGATCTCCGGAGATAACCCCTATTCCTTTCAGCTCCGGTGTGTGTGTGTGCGTAAATCTTAATTAATAAAGCGCCCACACTGTGTACAGCTCTTACAAAAGGTGTGTGTGGAGGGGGAGTGTATAACAATGGTGTGGGTAGGTGTAGAAATGTAAGAGGGTGATGCATTTCTGTTCATACCCCTTGCTACCATTGGTCCTCCTTCCCTTATAACCCCAGTCTGCCCTCTCCGTCGTCGCTCAGCATAGCTTCTCTGTGGCTCCTGTGTGCAGTGACTTTGCCTAGCTCCCTGTTTCAGCTCCTGGTTCCTGTTCCTGCCTCTGTTTGGATTTCCCTGGATTGATCTCGGCTCGGCTTGACTACGTGTACCTCTCTACTCCTGGACACTGCTTTGGACTTCACTACACTGCTCTCTCCGGCCCCTGCCCCTTGGCTCTTGGACATTTACCCGTCAACTTCTGGCACCCTGGACTCAGCAAGTATATCGTTAACCCTTTTCTCACCAGGCCCGGCAACGCAACTTACCATACTCCGGGCACGCCCTCACTGCTGTGGGTGCGTGTTATACCCTTACCCACCTCAGTACTGGGGACTGGCCAGGTCTGCGGGCATACAGGCGTTACAACAGTGAATCACTCTGATAGATGTTTCCATGGTGTTTATTGCATGTTCAGGATATTACAGCAGGTACATCACTTTCGTGGCTTCCCCTAGTGAAGATATTACTGATAGGGCATGAGGCCCATACCAGGCCTTCTGCATGGTGCTCCTCCTGAGGCCTCCTAATGAGACCCAGGGTAGCTGGTACTCACTACACAGGGGGAGGAAAGACACACCCACTTTGGGAAAGTGCCAGTATTTATACCCTTGAGTTGTGCTTGTAACCCTGCCCCATAACAGAGCAGGTGTGAATACCGACAGGCCATCACATCCAACGTGACCCAACCAGTATTCACCCCTCAGGCTGACACTTTCTGGCTTTTGCTAGGCCCACCCTTGGATACATCAAATGGATCCAAGGCTGCAATAGCACACAAGGCCTTTCTGAAGGAATTAACCCATCCACTGCCTACACCTAACAGGACTTACACTGGTAGTGCCCAGGAAAATAAGTAGCGGCCGGAGGCTAGGCTACATATATATTATAGCCTTTATTCAGTATTCCATTGACAAGGTCGGAAGTAGATACCAATCACATATATAATAAAAAATAATGGTTAAAATGAAGCGTTTTCTTGCAAATCAAGTGTGTGTGGATAGGGTTAAATAATATCCATTTGAAGACTCCGTAGAAACAGGACTGAAGGGGTTAAAATGATGTCCCAAACCTCCAAGCTGGGATAGAAATAGCTGGGCAGATGCTCCTGGGGGGAAATACTCCACCTTTCCTTTTTGCTAAGTGATGGAGCGTTACCATAGCAACAACATCAGTACCACAATATCCCACAAGCTTACACAGGCTATAGGGATAAAGAAACCTCCCTTAACTGCCAGAGAGGCCAGATACACATCGCTCTGCATGTTATTATATCGCTTTGTGTGTTATTATATCGCTTTGTGTGTTATTATATTGCTCTGCATGTTATTATATCGCTATGCATGTTATTATATCGCTTTGTGTTATCATATTGCTCTGCATGTTATTATATCTCTCTGTGTGTTATTATATTGCTCTGCGTGTTATTATATCTCTCTGTGTGTTATTATATTGCTCTGCATGTTATTATATCGCTTTGTGTTATCATATTGCTCTGCATGTTATATCTCTCTGTGTGTTATTATATCGCTCTGCATGTTATTAAAGCTAAACCCCGTTATAACGCGGGTCTCGGGGTCCACCCCGAGACCACCGCGTTACTAACGGGGTCGCGGAAAAAAAAATGGCCGCCGCTTTAATGCAGATTCATCCCGCGGGACAGGAGATGGGAGCGGGGATGTCCCTCCGCTCCCCGCTTCCCCCTGTCACCGCGGGACAGCCCGCGGGGCAGGAGATGGGAGTGGGGATGTCCCTCCGGTCCCCGCTTCCCCCTGTCACCGCGTGACAGGCCGCGGGGCAGGAGATGGGAGCGGGCATGTCCCTCCGCTCCCCGCTTCCCCCTGTCACCGCAGGACAGCCCGCGGGGAAGGAGATGGGAGCGGGGATGTCCCTCCGGTCCCCGCTTACCTCTGATCCCTCCACGTGCCCGGTGCTCCCGCTGCCCGCGTGGAGGTGGTAGCGGGGGGTTTCTTCTCCCCACCGCTGTCCCTGGCGCTCCCGCTGCCTGCGCGGGAGGAGGGGGGGGAGCGGGTGGTGGTGCTGGTCGCGGCCTTTCCTCTGCTCCGACCCCACCCCCCGTCTGTGTAGAGTGAGAGAGTGTGTGTGTGTATGTATATATGGGAGAGAAAGTGTGTGTATGTGGGTGTGAGTGTGTGTAAGTGTCTGTGAGTGTGTGTAAGTGTCTGAGTGTGTGTGTAAGTGTGTGTAAGTGTCTGTGAGTGTGTGTAAGTGTGTGTAAGTGTCTGTGAGTGTCTGTGAGTGTCTAAGTGTGTGTAAGTGTGTTTAAGTGTCTGAGTGTGTGTGTAAGTGTCTGTGAGTGTGTGTGAGTGTCTGTGAGTGTGTGTAAGTGTGTGCAGTGTGTCAGTGTGTGCAGTGTGAGCAATGAGCAGTGTGTGTGCAGTGTGCAGTGTGTGTGCAGTGTGTCAGTGTGTGCAGTGTGAGCAATGAGGAGTGTGTGTGCAGTGTACAGTGTGTGTGCAGTCTGTGAGTGTGTGTACGTGTGTGTAAGTGTGTGTGAGTGTCTGTGAGTGTCTAAGTGTGTGTAAGTGTCTGAATGTGTGAGAGTGTGTGTGAGTGTGTGTGAGTGTCTGTGAGTGTGTGTAAGTGTGTGCAGTGTGCAGTGTGTGCAGTGTGTCAGTGTGTGCAGTGTGAGCAATGAGCAGTGTGTGTGCAGTGTGTCAGTGTGTGCCGTGTGAGCAATGAGAAGTGTGTGTGCAGTGTGTGTGCAGTGTGTCAGTGTGTGCAGTGTGAGCAATGAGCAGTGTGTGTGCAGTGTGCAGTGTGTGTGCAGTGTGTGCAGTGTGAGCAATGAGCAGTGTGTGTGCAGTGTGCAGTGTGTGTGCAGTGTGTGTGCAGTGTGTCAGTGTGTGCAGTGTGAGCAATGAGCAGTGTGTGTGCAGTGTGTGTGCAGTGTGTCAGTGTGTGCAGTGTGAGCAATGAGCAGTGTGTGTGCAGTGTGCAGTGTGTGTGCAGTGTGAGCAATGAGCAGTGTGTGTGCAGTGTGCAGTGTGTGTGCAGTGTGAGCAATGAGCAGTGTGTGTGCAGTGAGTGTGTGCAGTGTGTGCAGTGTGCAGTGTGAGCAATGAGCAGTGTGTGTGCAGTGTGTCAGTGTGTGCAGTGTGAGCAATGAGCAGTGTGTGTGCAGTGTGCAGTGTGTGTGCAGTGTGGCAGTGTGAGCAATGAGCAGTGTGTGTGCAGTGAGTGCAGTGTGCAAAAAAAAAAACGGGAGCCACGGGAAAACCGCGTTATAACCGAATCGCGGTATAACGAGGCGCGTTATAACGGGGTTTAGCTGTATATCTCTCTGTGTGTTATTATATTGCTCTGCATGTTATTATATCGCTTTGTGTGTTATTATATTGCTCTGCGTGTTATTATATCACTTTGTGTGTTATTATATTGCTCTGCATGTTATTATATCTCTTTGTGTTATTATATCGCTCTGCATATTATTATATCGCTCTGCATGTTATATCGCTTTGTGTGTTATTATATTGCTCTGCATGTTATTATATCGCTTTGTGTGTTATTATATCGCTCTGCATGATATTATATCGCTTTGTGTTATCATATTGCTCTGCGTGTTATTATATCTCTTTGTGTGTTATTATATCGCTCTGCATGTTATATCGCTTTGTGTGTTATTATATTGCTCTGCATGTTATTATATCGCTTTGTGTGTTATTATATTGCTCTGCATGTTATTACATCGCTTTGTGTTATCATATTGCACTGCATGTTATTATATCTCTCTGTGTGTTATTATATTGCTCTGCATGTTATTATATCCCTCTCTGTGTTATTATATTGCTCTGCATGATATTATATCGCTTTGTGTGTTATTATATTGCTCTGCATGTTATTATATCGCTTTGTGTGTTATTATATTGCTCTGCATGTTGTGTGTCCTGTGCTACATATATCAGTGTGTCTGTATTTAGACTGTGCCTTCGTGTATGTATTAGTGTATCAGTGTGTGTATCAGCTTGTCTGTATGTGTACCAGTATCAGGGTATTTGTGTGTGTGTGTGTGTCTGTATGTGTACCAGTATAAGTGTGTGTGTGTATCTGTGTGTGTCTGTATGTGTATCAGAATCAGGGTGTCTGTGTATCAGTGTGTGTGTGCGCGCGCAAGTGTATCTCTGTGCATCAGTGTGTGGATGTGTCAGTGTGTATATATCAATGTGTGTATGTATATGTGAATATATATATATATGTGTGTGTATATGTGTTTTTTTTATGTGTGTGTATGTATATATATATAATAATAATAATAATCAAATAGACGATACCGTTCTGTGGCTAACGAAATGCTTTTATTTGTGTGAGCTTTCGAGATACACTGATCTCTTCTTTCGGCGGAAGAACAGATAAGTATTTCGAAAGCTCGCACAAATAAAAGCATTTCGTTAGCCACAGAACGTCATCGTCTATTCGTTTTTGATTATTAAGCTCGGCTAACACGGTACATGATATATATATACAGTTGTATGAAAAAGAAAGTACACCCTCTTTGAATTCTATGGTTTTACATATCAGGACATAATAACAATCATCTGTTCCTTAGCAGGTCTAATAATTAGGTAAATACACCCTCAGATGAACAACAACACATGACATATTACACCGTGTCATTATTTATTTAACAAAATAAAGCCAAAATGGAGAAGCTATGTGTGAAAAACTAAGTACACCCTTACTGCTTCCATAGGAATTAAGATGCTAAGTAGCAGACAGGTGCTGCTAATCAAATGCCCTTGATTAAATGATCATCAGCAAATGTGAACACCTCTATAAAAGCCGAAGTTTTAGCAGTTTGCTGGTCTGGACCATTCAGGTGTGTGTTAACACAATGCCAAGGAGGAAAGACATCAGCAATGATCTTAGAGAAGCAATTGTTGCTGCCCAGCAATCTGGGAAGGGTTATAAGGCCATTTCCAAACAATTTAAAGTCCATCATTCTACAGTGAGAAAGATAATTCAAAAGTGGAAAACATTCAAGACAGTTGCCAATCTTCCCATGAGTGGACGTCCCAGCAAATTCACCCCAAGGTCAGACCGTGCAATACTCAGAGAAATTGCAAAAAACCCCAAGAGTTTACATCTCAGACTCTACAGGCCTCAGTTAGCATGTTAAATGTTAAAGTTCATGACAGTACAATTAGAAAAAGACTGAACAAGTATGGTTTGTTTGGACGGGTTGCCAGGAGAAAGCCTCTTCTCTCTAAAAAGAACATGGCAGCACGGCTTAGGTTTGCAAAGTTGCATCTGAACAAACCACAAGTCTTCTGGAAAAATGTCCTTTGGACAGACGAGACCAAAGTGGAGATGTTTGGCCATAATGCACAGCGCCACGTTTGGCAAAAACCAAACACAGCATATCAGCACAAACACCTCATACCAACTGTCAAGCACAGTGGTGGAGGGGTGATGATTTGGGCTTGTTTTGCAGCCACAGGACCTGGGAACCTTGCAGTCATTGAGTCGACCATGAACTACTCTGTATACCAAAGTATTCTAGAGTCAAATGTGAGGCCATCTGTCCGACAGCTAAAACATGGCCGAAATTGGGTCATGCAACAGGACAATGATCCTAAGCACACCAGCAAATCTACAACAGAATGGCTGGAAAAAAAAAGAATCAAGGTGTTGCAATGGCCCAGTCAAAGTCCAGACCTCAAACTGATTGAAATGCTGTGGTATGACCTTAAGAGAGCTGTGCATAAACAAATTCCCACAAACCTCAATGAACTGAAGAAACACTGTAAAGAAGAGTGGGCCAAAATTCCTCCACAACGATGTGAGAGACTGATAACGTCATATAGAAAACGATTACTTCAAGTAATTGCTGCTAAAGGTGATTCTACAAGTTATTGGTGGTTCTACAAGCTATTGAATCAGAAGGTGTACTTAGTTTTTCACACATGGCTTCTCCATTTTGGATTTATTTTTGTTAAATAAATCATGACACGGTGTGATATGTCACGTGTTGCTGTTCATCTGAGGTTGTATTTACCTAATTTTAAGACCTGCTAAGGAACAGATGATTGTTATTATGTCCTGATATGTAAAACCATGGAATTCAAAGAGGGTGTACTTTCTTTTTCACACCACTATATATACTGTACATATACATACATATGGATATATACACACACATGGGTGTGTGTGTGTGTGTTTCAATGTGTTAGTGAATGTTCAGCGGTTAAAGAGCATCAGGTGCATTATGGGTCAGCAGCTAGAAATGGCAGAGGTGTCATTAGCCCCTTCCCTGCCGCAACGCATTGCCTGGGTTAAAATACACAACCAAGACCTTTAGCTAAATAAAACCAGCCCGATAACCACACTCCTGCAGTGACCAACGTCTTACATTATTAAAAAAAAAAAAATTCAAAGTCACGAATTTTAACCCCCCCCCAAACCCCACCTGCACGCCAGGGTCAAATTAAAAAAAATTCCTAATGATCCTTCTAGCAATCCGGGATCTCTCTCGGCGGACGGCCCATGGTCTTACGATGACCCCTGTCCTGTTCACGGCTCGCCGGTCCCTTTCAAGTGATCCTTTTCTCTCTTCTTCTTTTTTTTGTTTTCATTTCGGAGAAGAAAGAATCGCTGCTCTCTTCTTTCATCGCCGGCACGCATTGCGACTCTCTAAATTGCCTACTTGGGTAACAGTAATTTCGGGGGGTAATCTTTAATAATTTGCAGCTCTGAGACATCCACCAGAGAGAAAGGCTTTTGTCTTACTCCGTCCTCGCGAATACCACGGCGCGTATCGTCTTACATTCCTCGTACACACTGGGGTTGGAGGCGCGGTAGTCAGGTTGGACCCAGGTTCACTAAATGGGGCTTAGCTATACCTTTATTCCTGTGTCTGCTAAATAATATGAGGTATATTTATCTGCAAAACTGGGCACAAAGGAATGAAGTCCCATTGATATCATCCACCCTGTGCGTTTTTTTCCCGCATTTTGCGTTCGGCCGATTATTAATAAATTGTCCTATCAGCGGAGGAAAATGCTGGATTTTATATTACACATAAATGTATTTTTTATTTGCATCATTTCAGATCTTTTATACATTATGCAGGTGCGACCGTCATCACGTGACATACGTGTGACGCGGAGATCGCTGTATGAAAGGAGTTTTGACGCGTGGCGTTGAATCCCTGATTGAAATCATTTCAATTAAAACAGAATTGTGTATTTTTTTATTTATAACCAGTGCCAGTAAATATAAGTGATCAGAGTAATATTATGTATAACGGCCGTACTGTGAGAATAATACATTGTTACCTGTATAATGACACCGCCGCGCTGCGTCAGACGCGGTTTTAGGGTGATACAGAGCGGCTTAATTCTGCGCTAATGCTACAAACAAACTTTGCAAGTTGAATTTGGCGGCCGATTTTGACAGTTTCTCCTTTTTTTAGGCGCAAAGAAACATTCTTTTTCAATAGATCCCATTAACATCTGCACGCCCAGTGCCGCCATTTCTGCGCCCCCCCCCCAAAAAACGATTACATAAGATATTTTCGCATTATATGTAAATACAATGTTCCTATAACATAAAGGACCTTTTTGCTATATATAAGGGGGGTGATAGATCAAGGCCTAATTGACGTAAGTTGCGTGATTTTCATCCGGCGCCACTCTGCGTCAGTGTATCAGGGTCTCTTCACACCAAGTTTTTGGCGGTGTGCGTCCCGATGCGATTTAGCGAGTGACATGGCGCACAGATTGTAATGAGTTGTAGCAAACGTTATATCTCCGTGTGTCGCTTTTTTCTCTTGTATTTGCGTGACGCAAATCCGCCAGGTAGATGCTTTGCTATCACATGTATGAGCTCTTCCACATTCATTACATGTCAGATCGTATGTACAGAGCGGGCACTGAAGCAGTTAGTAACGACTCCGCCATGTAACGAAGCCGCTAACGATTATATCCCGGTTTTGCCCAGTTATAAGGCGATGTTTTTTTTATAATAAAGTTAAGATGAAAAGTACATATGTGCCTTATATTCGGGCCCTGCTCACTTTGTGAGCCAATAAGCGGCCATGTTGTTTGTGGCAGGAAGCTCAAACCGAGAGAGACAGAAACAGAGAGAAACCGTGAGAGACAGACACAGAGATAGAGACAGACGCAGTGTGAGAGTGTAAACTGTTTTCTTTTTCGCTGCCTCTAAAATTAGAGGGTCACCTTATTTTTGGGGTCACCCTATAATCGGGCAAATACGGTAACTTAGCCTTTTAACCCTTTCCCAGGGACCCACATGTGTGCCCTGAACACAGAAGCCCAAAGCCCCCAGGATACTCATGGCTCGAACTCCAAATCGCCTCTCTGGTTCTGGGAAAGAAAGGGGAGCCCGTAGCGCAGTCTGCCTGGTCCACAGCTAGGCAGTATTTATACTCACACTCAGGCTGTCTTTGGAGAGGGTAATGGAGCTCCCTGATGGACAGCTGACAGGACACAAAGACCCACGGGACGAGCACAAAACTCAAGAGGAGTAAAGAGTGAGTTCAAAATGTATAGGACCACAAGAAGAATCCCAATTGTTTGAGTCTATTACACTATTTGTGTTCTCCCTTTTTCTTTCACAGAATCCCGGGGTTGACGCGATTGTGCCCAAGAGAACCATCGACACCCAATATCTGGTAACCCTTAAGAGGTGACCTCTCTTGGCGTGTACTCATTCCGACCTTCCACTTAGTCAGTTTGGGGCTCTCTGTTTTACACTTTTATAAGGTCCTCTCCAAGCAGTCGTTGGTCTTATAGGTCGGTAATTGCTTCTACGTGAAGCAGCTCCGTACATTGCTAAAGGGACGAACCCTGAAATTGACGTGCTGACCGTCGCCGTAATGTCCTTTCCCATCTTCCCCGCATTTCTCCTGATGAAAACGCGCTTCGCAGTTAATCTTTGCCGTGGTAGGGATTTTGCGGCAACAGCTCCAACTAGATTGTAACCCCTTCCATGCCAGAGGGGCCTGCAGGGCTGCAGAATGCTTGCCCCTGGCCCAGGACTAGAGTTTTTACTGCTCCCCCCCACCGGGCCTTGGGAGATCCCCCTCCCTCCCTTATGCCCCCCCCTCTCTCCATCACACCCCCACAAACCTCCCTCTCTCTCATGCCTCCACCTCTCCCACTCTAAAGCCCCCCCCCACTCTCTCACCTCTCTACCTCCCTCATGCCCACACCTTGATCCCTCTTTCACGCCCCCAACTCTATCTCCTTCATACCTCCACTTCTCTCTTTGTCTGCCTCACGCCCCCACCTCTATCTCCTTCATACCTCCACTTCTCTCTCTGTCTTCCTCACGCCCCCACCTCTACCTCCCTCATGGCACTGGGGGCCTGCAAGGCATTGTATAGGGCTTTCCTACAATGAGCTTGGATCCCGTTGTGTATGTATGTATATCTTTATTTATATTTATGTAGCGTCATCCAGGTACATAGCGCTTTCAATCTAAGGCCTGTAATATAGAGCGCGCTGATGCGCTACCGTGCGCACGCGTCAATTACAATTGACTATGGGGTGCTGACGTTGATACAGTCGAGACGCGCTCACGGCCGTGAGCAGTGGCACGGCAGATCACAGCAAATACATGGAAATGTGTACTTTCGCGTTGCTGCCGCGCCACGTGACGCTGCCAAGCCAATCACAGCGCGGCTATCATTGTGATGGGTGACGTCTGCTTCATTGAAGGTTGGTCGTGGACCTAGAAAAAGCATATCCCGAGCAGAAAGATGCTGATAACACTCAAGTATTGTAAGAGAACATGCTTCATAATTTGAAACAAAATATTAATGAAATAGTCACACTGAATATATGCTGTGATACACTATAAAAAGCCAACACGAAAATGATTCCTATGTCATGTTGTGCATAACAAACCCCAGAGATCCCTTCTTCACAGGACAATCATTTTTATGTCGGTATAATAAAAGGTATTACAGCGTACAGAGACTATAGACCAAATAGAACCTGCAGTACTGAAGGGGAATTGCCAGAATTGTTGGACACCTGTCGCTCACAGCACAGACCTGTACCCACAAAAATGTGGTTCACGTGCACGAGCATTAGCACACGCGCGCGCCCCAACTATAAAACAAGCCTAAGGAGTAAGTAGGAAGACCTTACAGAGACAGTAGGAGGGCGTTCTGGTAAGTGCGTCTGCAGGGGGCCAAGGTCGCTGTATGAGGTGTATAGTATCAGCCACGGAGCTACCCCTATGCTTTAAGGAGGTGGGTTTTAAGATGGGTCTTAAAGGTGGATAGAGAGGGTGCTAGTAGGATATTGAGGGGAAGGGCATTACAGAGGTGCGGGGCAGTTGGTGAGAGGTTTAAGGCGGGAGAGGGCTTTAGATACAAAGCAGTACACAAAAGACATCTAAAATAGTGTAAATAGAATTCAAATGTCTTGGGACGTGGCACCGTGCTGCTGCTCTCACACACAGACACTGCAAATGTGTCACAATTCCAATATTTGTTCCATTTTCCCACATTTACAAATATTCTCCTTTTTCTTTCTTTTTTTTTTTTTTATGGCTATTTTGGAATATTCTCCCATTTTTCAAATTTGTTTTATGTGCTAATTTTTTTAATGTTCCCCGACTGCAGCATTTTCAAAAATTCTAAATGATAATAATAAAAAACAAAACTAGGGGCAACTGTTTTTTTTTTTTTCGAACGACAAACATCTTTGCGAATATTCGGGGAAACGCCACATCTGCACCGAATACAAATTTGGTCGAATAATTTCGTCCATCTCATGGTCCCTGAAGTAAGACTCACACACATTTTATTTCAAGGACAACCTAGCACAGATATAGGATGGGTTTTGTCTTCATGTGAAATCCTATTAGATTCGCCACGCTCCAGCACATTTATCAAACTGATAAACTCAGCGAGGAAAGGAGTTTGACGGCTGAATTTCGAGCGCTTCTCGGTTTGCTGGAAGGGTGAAAGAGAAATGAAACTTCCTTATGCCAAGATAAGAAGTAACGTTTTCATGGTGTAAAATGACAGGGCCGTTTACTCACCCATTGAGAGACAAAAGAGCCAGCAGCGTAAAAAGTGTGGTTATGTGACAACCAGCGTTACTGTGTCACCCTGCGGTGGGAGCGACTGGCACGATGGGCCATGAGCCCATGTTGTCATTGTTAACATGTCTCCTTGTGGTGGGAGGGTTAGGGTTGATGGGCCTGGTTTCATTTTGGTCTGTATCATAGTGTGACCCTATGGGACGGGAAGACGAACTCAATACACTCTGGGTCCCTGGGCCACAATGCCTAGGGTGGGCTAAACCCCGTGGGGTATAGGCCCACAGTGCTTATCACTGAGTCGCCCCATAGGAGAGTGACAGACTTCATGAAAATCATGTGTGTCACTGTGTCACCCTGAGAGGGGACAGACATGACTGATTGGTGATGGCTCTCTTCTGTTCTTGTTGCTGTTGACCCCTTGTAGTGAAGCTCAATGCATTATTGCTCTCTTCTCTATGCTCCTGTCACTGTGTCACCCTGTTGTCCTTCATGGGTCGTGGGACTCGATGAACAGTATGTCCCTTCGTTCTATGTCTCTGTCACCCAGCAGTGATGGTTCAGACTTAATAGGACATACTCTACCATCTGTCTCACTTTGTCACCCTCTAGATGGGGATAGACTCTATGGATCTTGGGTCCAATCTACCTTGTGTCCCTATGCAGTGAGAGGGACAGATTCCATGGGCTTCTATCTGTGTCATTCTGCCATTGGACAGACTCCATGGCCCATAGGTCCCTTCTGTCTGTATCCATGCCCCCCCCCCCCCGACTCCCCTGTCCTGTATGCAGAATGGGACACTCGGCCGCTGCCGTTTCGCCGTGCCCAAATGAGCGCCAGCGTTCAGCCACAGAGGGTCCCTCCACAACTGGCCGCTTCTAGAAGAAGGTAAGTTTTAACGGTTAGATTATAGGGTTCGTTTTAGGAGTTTGAGTGGTTAGAGTAAGGGGTTAACTTGAGGGGTTTTAGTGGTTAGGGTAGGGGCCTTTAGGGTAAGTTCTTAGGGTAGGGGATTTTAGAGTAAGGGCTAAGCTTAGGCACTTACCTTAGCGGCAAAGCGGTAAGAGGTCCTGGTGTCAGGGTGAGTCGCGGCGAAGCGCTGGCGGTCATTTGGTTTTGGCAAAACGTCCGTGACCAAGTGACCTAGACCATCCCCTTCTGCCTTTATCAATGTGTAACCCTGCTGGGGTAGGGTCAAGCTTATAGACCCTAGGTCTGTGTCCCCCAGAGGCAGTCAGCTCAGGATCAAACCTGATGGTCCCTCCACCTCTTAAGGGGTCACCCAGAGAGAAGGAATCACACCGAAGAAAAAAAACTATTGTGATGTGCACAGGATAAAAAGATGGGGGTAATGCTTCAAAGTATCGGAAGGTCACTTCTAGGTTCTGTAAACACAACGAGACTAAATAAATTATACATAAACACAGAAATAAAGTTCACATCGCCCAGCCCCCTCCCCCTCCCCCCCTCCCCCCCCCCTCAGAATGTTTTGGAAAAAATTAATCTTTTTTTTATTTTATTTTTATCTTCTACTAAGAGACCCTCTTAAGAGACAGAAGATTTGACATTCACTTAACCCCACAAATCCTAATCCAGTCTAGCCGAGGCTTCTAAGATTATTGCTTCTGTGTATATTTTGGGGAATTTTGGGGTTTAGTTTTGATACAAGGATATAAATGTAATTGTCCGGCAATGTTCAAACGGTCATGCAAAGGGGGGAGGGGCGTCATTATTCTTCAAATAAACTTCTGTTGACCTCGGACAGAATTCTGATACATCTGCTAAGCTGTTGTGAGTTACTGTTAAAACCTTAGCTATGTGATACAGCTAAAGGCACCTACCTCATGGGGAATAAGGGAGGTTCCCTGCATGGGTTTGACGTAAAAATAACAGACATATAAGGAATCCACTGATCCTATTACAAAATATAACAGTGACGTGTTTAATGGGTTAAAGGGTCAGTCCCACGTAGGAGCAAAGTGACCTAATGACAGGGACGTGTTTAATGGGTTAAAGGGTCAGTCCCACGTACGGGCAAAGCGACCTAATGACAGGGACGTGTTTAATGGGTTAAAGGGTCAGTCCCACGTAGGGGCAAAGCGACCTAATGACAGGGACGTGGTTAATGGGTTAAAGGGTCAGTCCCACGTAGGAGCAAAGTGACCTAATGACAGGGACGTGGTTAATGGGTTAAAGGGTCAGTCCCACGTAGCGGCAAAGTGACCTAATGACAGGGCAGAGAGTCACAGAAGACACAGGGCAGACAACCTATTTACATAACTTACAGTGAGGCTCCCTCGACTGCTACTTCAGAGGAAACTCTTCTAGAACACTGGGGGGCGCTACACATACCCTCCCATCTCCCTATTGTGATACATCACTGGTCACAGGTGGCTATCCTTTCTGCTGGTCATCCTGTATCACATGATGGGGAGGGGACTAACTCTATGTGAGCCCACACAGTTAACCCCCCTAGGGCCCTTACACTACCATAGCAGTCCCCCACTAGGGGGATATATATATATCATTAGTAAGACCACACTTGAATGTGGAGTACCGTTTTAGCACCACTCCATAGAACAGACATTATGGAACTAGAGAGAGTGCAGAGAAGAGCCACCAAATTAATAAAGGGGATGGACAATCTGACATGAGGAGAGGCTAGCTAAATTAGATTTATTTACATTAGAAAAGAGGTGTCTGAGAGGGGATATGATAACTGTATACAAATATATATACTCATATGCTTAACGAATCATCAGGTAGTATAACCTGTCTGTCTCTGTCTGTGTTTGCCTTTGTCGCTCTCTGCAGTCTGCTTTGTGTGTTTCTCAGCTGTCTCTTATTCGCTCTGCCTCTGAGTGTCTCTCTGCCCCCTCTCCTCTGTGCGTGTCACTTTCTCTCACTGTCACTGTCCTCTGCGTGTCTCTCTGCCCCTCTGTTTCTCTATGGCCCTCTCTTTTTGCTCTGTGTTCTGTCTATTTGCCCGTCTACTCTGTATGTCTTTCTCTCTGCCCCTGTGGTCAGTCTCTCTCCGCCCCTCTCATCTGCTCGGCGTCTCTCTCTGCCTCGGTGTCTCTTTCTGCCTCTCCCTCGTTTCTGCTCACTCCCACCTTCCTTTCCCTGACACAAAATGGCGGCAGGGGAAGGGACAGCTTTATAACAAGGGATATGCTATGAGATCCATACCCAAGTAGGAATCGTATACGGAGAGAGCCAGCCAAGTATGGAGGGTTTGGGAATTCGGGGGAAGGTAGGTCTCCCTCACCCCCACCCCTCCTTAATAAGGACCAAAATGTACCATCATTTACCAACACAGCTCTGCTCGATATGAGGTCAAGTGAGGTCACCCCATAATCTGAAAACCATTGAATAATTGAAAAGCTAATTTGGAAGGTCAACTCAAATCACAGCTCTGTAATTGTACATCACTCTTAATGACGTTTTAATTGCCATTCACGAGAGGCTCATCCTGTCGTATCGACGTGCGTTATTCTAAACCCTGCATCCGAATATTGATTTAACATTGTTTCTGTATTTTTTTATAACGAGGTAGGATGTCCCTAAGGCCCAAGTCCCATTTAGGACCCAAGTCACCCAATGGCAGGTACGTGTTTAATGGGTTACCTAGAGCCGATTGACCCTTTAAAAAACAAACAACGGACAAGTCTCAGGATTGGTAAAATCGTTTTTGAAACCTGTAACGTTTGCATGGTAAGGTGAAACAGATGAACACTTCCATCACACGAAGTGCCCTCCTTGCACCTCGTGTTCAGGAATGCACATTTTAATTCCCTTGTCACTACCTTCAATTATATGACCTGTAAGTGGTTTGTCAGTGTTCTCCCGCTCACGGTTCATTGGGGAGCCCCCAAAGGAGTACATACACAGCCACGCACCCCGTGTTAGAGTGACCGTTCCAACCAAAAAAATCTATTCCTGGAAACCCAACATTTCCGGCTGAGTTGATTGGTACTTGCACCTGAGATCTGAGTGCGAGTATCACTGCTTTTTGCTGCATACATATTTTTATTTAATCAAAGGTGTGTTACTATGGAACAATATATGTAATGTTTTTTAACTGCTATTTTATACATATAGGCCATTTATAAAATGTAATTATTATTACCTGTCCCCATTAATCACCCTTAGGATCAAGCGCTTCTAACCTTTGTGATATATATAGATATAATATATATATAATTACACATCGTGTTCAGGGAAAAAGTTTAGTTTTCCATCATATCTTATATATTTCTCTCTCAATCAACATAAGAATGTGCACAATTGTGGGTCTGTTCTGTAGATTAGCACTATATAGCAAACGCAATGTAGACAATCAGCTGTTGTCACTGTAACTAAATTGATGTCACTGTATTATGTCAACAAGTACCAGATACACTGCGGGAGGTGCGTGCTCATTAAATGTGACGTTTTTCCTTCGTAGCATGTAAATGTGTTAATCTGGTGTAATCTAATCGGAAAACACTAAGATTACTATAACGTTTGGGTTCAAAATCCCCTCCTTCTGCTGAAACGCGCGCCCGAAGACAAGAGCACAGCGGTCTGATTACATCATCGATAATGCGCTGATCCGACTGCTTCCACTTACTTTACTTTCTCTTCCCCCCTCTTGTCCTTTTTCTCTCCCCTCTCCCTCCCATCTCTCCCCCACCAGTCTCTCACTCCCTGCTTCCCCCATCCAGTCTCTCTCATTCCCCTCTCCTCACCACCACGTCTCTCTCCCCTTCCTCCCCAAGTCTCTATCGCACTCCCTACAAGTCCCTACCTGTGGAGTTGGGGGGATCCGTCGGGTCGGCAGAAACCAGAACTCGTGACTGACTTTCAGATCGGTCCGCTGGGGCAAGCACCTCCCCCTTCCGCTGCCATCACGTTGTTTCAGTCCCTCCTCCTCCACTCACCCTCGCCCGCCCTGTGCCCCTACACCCCCCCCTCCTAATTCCACCTCAGTATACATATATATCTCATCCTACCCCATTGTCTTTATATGTTTTGCTGATGTCCTCTCTCCGTACCCTCATTTGTACCCCACACTTCCCTTCCCCTTTATATCTTGTTTCCCCCTCCTTTGTGTGATAATTAGAGCTGTATACTTTGCATTAGTAGTCAGTTAGCATTTCCAATTTTGTATATTCATTTGCTGTTTACATGATTACATTTGTGGCTTATTCTGAGACTCTCTACATTTTTCTATCTATCTTAAGTGTGCTGGAGCCTACTCTGGGGTTTACATATATATGCATCACCAGCCCGTGTCTCGCCACTGCTGGATGAAGCCTCCCCAATGTATATATGTGTATGTATATATATATATATATATATATATATATATATATATAATATATATATATATATATATATATATATATATATATACTAGCTGAGAGACCCGGCGTTGCCCGGGATGTAAATGCGTAATAGGTAGTATTATTTATAAATGGTGGAACAATAGGTGACTATTTGTTGGAAAGGTTGGATAATAATGTTGAAAAGAAAGATGGAAGAAAATGTAATACGATGTTGTATAAAAATGGTTTATTGTAAACACACCACAGTACAATGTATATTTGGTGACATAAGTGATGTGAAAATGTGAGGCGTGTGTCCTGCTAGGGTTGTGAGCGGGTGTGAGGCGGCGGGTGGGTGTTCAGTACGGGTGGCGCATGGGTAGTGAGTGCTGGCTGTGGGTCAGGGGGTCCTGCTAGGGTGTGAGGCGGCGGGTGTGTGGCGAGTGCGGGTGACAGCTGGTCAGTGATATTGTTGCGTAGGGGCAGGATGCGGCAGGTGTGTGTCGAGTGTGTGGGGTGGGTGAGAGGCGGCGGGGTGTGTGTCGAGTGGCGGGTGTCTGTTGAGTGCCTGCGGCGGCTGTGTGGCGCAGGGGTGTGAGCGGTGGGCGGGTGAAAGGCAGAAGTGCGGGTGGGCGAAAGGCAGAGGCAGGAGGGCGGACGAAAGGCATTGAAGGAGGGGAGGTGAGGTCGGAGGGGTGGTGGGGGGAGGTGAGGGGAGGTGAAGGGGGGCGGAGGGGAGGTGAAGGGGGGGCGGAGGGGAGGTGAAGAGGGGGCGGAGGGGAGGTGAAGGCGGGGCGGAGGGGAGGTGAAGGGGGGCGGAGGGGGTAGGTGGGGGGCTGGGGGGGAGGTGAAGGGGGGGTGAGGGTAGATGAAGGGGGGGTGGAGGGGAGGTGAAGGGGGGGGAGGTGGTGGGAA